>NC_088417.1:71722452-71902452 GCF_034236695.1 Oncorhynchus nerka
CGGTCTATCTATGTCTCTCTCTCTCTCTCTCTCTCTGCTCTGTCTCACTGTCTCTCTGTCGGTCTATCTATATCTCTCTCTCTCTCTCCCTCTCTCGCTCTGTCTCACTGTCTCTCTCTCTGTCGGTCTCTCTCTATCTCTCCCTCTCTCTCTCTCTCTCTCTGTCTCACTGTCTCTGTCTCTCTGTCTCTCTCTATCCCTCTCTCTCTCTGCTCTCTCTCTGTCTCACTGTCTCTCTGTCGGTCTATCTATCTCTCTCCTCTCTCTCTCCCTCTCTCTCGCTCTGTCTCTCTGTCTCACTGTCTCTCTGTCGGTCTATCTATATCTCTCCTCTCTCTCCTCTCTCTCTCTCTGTCTCTGTCTCACTGTCTCTCTGTCGGTCTATCTATATCGCTCCCTCTCTCTCTCTCTCTCTCTGTCTCTGTCTCACTGTCTCTCTGTCGGTCTATCTATATCTCTCCTCTCTCTCTCCTCTCTCTCTGTCTCTCTGTCTCACTGTCTCTCTGTCGGTCTATCTATATCTCTCTCTCCCTCTCTCTGTCTCACTGTCTCACTGTCTCTCTGTCGGTCTATCTATATCTCTCCCTCTCTCTCCCTCTCTCGCTCTGTCTCTGTCTCACTGTCTCTCTGTCGGTCTATCTATATCTCTCTCTCTCTCTCTGTCTCTCTCTCTGTCTCTCTCGCTCTGTCTCTGTCTCTCTGTCGGTCTATCTCTATCTCTCTCTCTCTCTCTCCTCTCTCTCTGTCTCTGTCTCACTGTCTCTCTGTCGGTCTATCTATATCTCTCCCTCTCTCTCCCTCTCTCTCTCTGTCTCACTGTCTCTCTGTCTCTCTGTCTCTCTATCTCTATCTCTCTCTCTCTCTCTCTGTCTCTCTCGCTCTCTCTCTGTCTCTGTCTGTCTCTGTCTCTCTGTCTCTATCTATGTCTCTCTCTCCTCTCTCTCTGTCTCTCTGTCTCTGTCTCTCTGTCTCACTCTCTCTCCCTCTCTCTCTGTCTCACTGTCTCTCTCTGTCTCTCTATCTCTCTCTCTCTCTCTCTCTCGCTCTGTCTCACTGTCTCACTGTCTCTCTGTCGGTCTATCTATCTCTCCCTCTCTCTCTCTCTCTCTCTGTCTCACTGTCTCACTGTCTCTCTGTCGGTCTATCTATATCTCTCCCTCTCTCTCCCTCTCTCGCTCTGTCTCACTGTCTCTCTGTCTCTCTCGGTCTATCTCTCTCTCCCTCTCTCTCCCTCTCTCGCTCTGTCTCACTGTCTCTCTGTCTCTCTGTCGGTCTATCTATATCTCTCTCCCTCTCTCTCCCTCTCTCGCTCTGTCTCACTGTCTCACTGTCTCTCTGTCGGGTCTATCTCTATCTCTCCTCTCTCTCTCTCTCTCACTGTCTCACTGTCTCTCTGTCTCTCTCTCTCTCTCTCTCTGTCTCTCTCTGTCTCTCTGTCTCTCTCTGTCGGTCTATCTATATCTCTCCCTCTCTCTCCCTCTCTCTCTCTGTCTCTCTGTCTCTCTGTCTCACTGTCTCTCTGTCGGCTCTATCTCTCTGTCTCTATCTCTCTCTCCTCTCTCTCGCTCTGTCTCACTGTCTCTCTGTCTCTGTCGGTCTATCTATATCTCTCTCTCTCTCTCTCTCTGTCTGTCTCACTGTCTCTCTGTCTGTCTCTATATCTCTCCCTCTCTCTCCCTCTCTCTCTGTCTCTGTCTCACTGTCTCTCTGTCGGTCTATCTATCTCTCCCTCTCTCTCCCTCTCGCTCTGTCTCACTGTCTCTCTGTCGGTCTATCTATATCTCTCTCTCTCTCTCTGTCTCTCTCGCTCTGTCTCTCTGTCTCTCTGTCTCTCTGTCGGTCTATCTATATCTCTCCTCTCTCTCCTCTCTCGCTCTGTCTCACTGTCTCTCTGTCGGTCTATCTATCTCTCTCCTCTCTCTCCCTCCTCTCTCTGTCTCTGTCTCACTGTCTCTCTGTCGGTCTATCTCTCTCTCTCTCTCTCTCCCTCTCTGTCTGTCTCTCTGTCTCTCTGTCTCTCTGTCGGTCTATCTATATCTCTCCCTCTCTCCTCTCTCTCTCCTCTCTCTCTGTCTCACTGTCTCTCTGTCGGTCTATCTATGTCGCTCCCTCTCTCTCCCTCTCTCTCCCTCTCTCTCTCTGTCTCTCTGTCTCTCTGTCTCTCTGTCTATATCTCTCCCTCTCTCTCTCTCTCTCTGTCTCACTGTCTCTCTGTCTCTCTGTCTCTCTGTCGGTCTATCTCTCGCTCTCTCCCTCTCTCTCTGTCTCACTGTCTCTCTGTCTCTCTCTGTCGGTCTATCTATATCTCTCCCTCTCTCTCCCTCTCTCGCTCTGTCTCTCTGTCTCTCTGTCTCTCTGTCGGTCTATCTATATCTCTCCCTCTCTCTCCTCTCTCGCTCTGTCTCACTGTCTCACTGTCTCTCTGTCGGTCTATCTATATCTCTCTCTCTCTCTCCCTCTCTCGCTCTGTCTCACTGTCTCTCTCTCTGTCGGTCTATCTATATCTCTCCCTCTCTCTCCCTCTCTCTCTGTCTCACTGTCTCTCTGTCTCTCTGTCGGTCTATCTATATCTCTCCCTCTCTCTCCCTCTCTGCTCTGTCTCACTGTCTCTCTGTCTCTCTGTCTATCTATATCTCTCTCTCTCTCTCTCTCTCTGTCTCTGTCTCTCTGTCGGTCTGTCTATATCTCTCCTCCCTCTCTCTCTCTCTCTGTCTCACTGTCTCTCTGTCTGTCTCTATCTATATCTCTCCCTCTCTCTCCCTCTCTCGCTCTGTCTCACTGTCTCTCTGTCTCTCTCTGTCTCTCTATCTCTCTCCTCTCTCTCTCCTCTCTCTCTCTGTCTCACTGTCTCTCTGTCGGTCTATCTATATCTCTCTCTCTCTCTCTCTCTGCTCTGTCTCACTGTCTCACTGTCTCTCTGTCGGTCTATCTATATCTCTCCCTCTCTCTCTCCTCTCTCTCTCTGTCTCACTGTCTCTCACTGTCTCTCTGTCGGTCTATCTCTGTCTCTCCCTCTCTCTCTCTCTCGCTCTGTCTCACTGTCTCTCTGTCTCTCTGTCTCATCTATATCTCTCCCTGTCTCTCCTCTCTCTCTCTCTCTCACTGTCTCACTGTCTCTCTGTCTGTCTATCTATATCTCTCTGTCTCTCTCCCTCTCTCTCTGTCTCACTGTCTCACTGTCTCTCTGTCGGTCTATCTATATCTCTCCCCCTCTCTCCCTCTCTCGCTCTGTCTCACTGTCTCTCTGTCTCTATCTATATCTCTCCCTCTCTCCCTCTCTCTCTCTCTCTCTGTCTCTCTGTCTCTCTGTCGGTCTCTATATCTCTCTCTCTCCCTCTCTCTGTCTCTCTGTCTCTGTCTCTCTGTCTCTCTGTCGGTCTATCTATATCTCTCCCTCTCTCTCCCCTCTCTTGCTCTGTCTCTGTCTCTCTGTCTCACTGTCTCTCTGTCTCTCTCTGTCTCTGTCTCTCTGTCGGTCTATCTCTCTCCTCTCTCTCTCCTCTCTCGCTCTGTCTCACTGTCTCACTGTCTCTCTGTCGGTCTATCTATATCTCTCCCTCTCTCTCCTCTCTCTCGCTCTGTCTCACTGTCTCTCTGTCTCTCTGTCGGTCTATCTATATCTCTCCTCTCTCTCCCTCTCTCTCTCGCTCTGTCTCACTGTCTCTCTGTCGGTCTATCTATATCTCTCCTCTCTCTCTCTCTCTCGCTCTGTCTCTCTGTCTCACTGTCTCTCTGTCGGTCTATCTATATCTCTCCTCTCTCTCCCTCTCTCTCGCTCTGTCTCTGTCTCTCTGTCGGTCTGTCTCTCCCTCTCTCTCCCTCTCTGCTCTGTCTCTGTCTCACTGTCTCTCTGTCGGTCTATCTATATCTCTCTCTCCTCTCTCTCTGTCTCTCTGTCTCTATCCTATCTCTCCCGTCTCTCTCTCTGTCTCTGTCTCTCTGTCTCTGTCTCTCTGTCGGTCTATCTGTCTCTATCGCTCCCTCTCTCTCCCTCTCTCTCTCTCTGTCTCACTGTCTCTCTGTCTGTCTATCTATATCTCTCCTCTCTCTCTCTCTCTCTCTCTGTCTCTGTCTCTGTCTCTCTGTCGGTCTATCTATATCTCTCTCTCTCTCCCTCTCTCGCTCTGTCTCTCTGTCTCACTGTCTCTCTGTCGGTCTATCTATATCTCTCCCTCTCTCTCTCTCTCTCGTCTCTGTCTCTCTGTCTCACTGTCTCTCTGTCGGTCTATCTATATCTCTCTCTGTCTCCCTCTCTCTCTCTGTCTCTGTCTCTCTGTCTCTCTGTCTGTCTATCTATATCTCTCCCTCTCTCTCCCTCTCGCTCTGTCTCACTGTCTCACTGTCTCTCTGTCGGTCTATCTATATCTCTCCCTCTCTCTGTCTCCTGTCTCTCTGTCTCACTGTCTCTCTCTATCCTCTCTCTCCTATCTATCTCTCTCCTCTCTCTCGCTCTGTCTCACTGTCTCTCTGTCTCTCTGTCGGTCTATCTATATCTCTCCCCTCTCTCCCTCTCTCGCTCTGTCTCACTGTCTCACTGTCTCTCTGTCGGTCTATCTATATCGCTCCCTCTCTCTCCCTCTCTCGCTCTGTCTCACTGTCTCTCTGTCGGTCTATTTATATCGCTCCCTCTCTCTCCTCTCTCTCTCTCTCTGTCTCTCTGTCTCTCTGTCTCTCTGTCTGTCTCTCTGTCTCTCTGTCTCTCTGTCTCTCTGTCGGTCTATCTATATCTCTCCCTCTCTCTCCCTCTCTCGCTCTGTCTCACTGTCTCACTGTCTCTCTGTCGGTCTATCTATATCGCTCCCTCTCTCTCCCTCTCTCGCTCTGTCTCACTGTCTCTCTGTCTCTATTTGTCTCGCTCCCTCTCTCCCTCTCTCTCTCCTCTCTCGCTCTGTCTCTCTGTCTCTCTGTCTCTCTGTCGGTCTATCTATATCTCTCCCTCTCTCTCCCTCTCTCGCTCTGTCTCACTGTCTCACTGTCTCTCTGTCGGTCTATCTATATCGCTCCCTCTCTCTCCCTCTCTCGCTCTGTCTCACTGTCTCTCTGTCGGTCTATTTATATCGCTCCCTCTCTCTCTCTCTCTCCCTCTCTCGCTCTGTCTCTCTGTCTCTCTGTCTCTCTGTCGGTCTATCTATATCTCTCCCTCTCTCTCCCTCTCTCGCTCTGTCTCTGTCTCACTGTCTCTCTGTCGGTCTATCTATATCTCTCTCCTCTCTCTCCCTCTCTGTCTCTGTCTCACTGTCTCTCTGTCGGTCTATCTATATCGCTCTCTCCCTCTCTCTCCCTCTCTCGCTCTGTCTCTCTGTCTCTCTGTCTCTCTGTCGGTCTATCTATATCTCTCTCCTCTCTCTCTCTCTCTCGCTCTGTCTCACTGTCTCACTGTCTCTCTCTATCTCTCTCCCTCTCTCTCCCTCTCTCGCTCTGTCTCACTGTCTCTCTGTCGGTCTATCTATATCTCCCCCCTCTCTCCCTCTCTCACTCTGTCTCTCTGTCTCTCTGTCTCTCTGTCGGTCTATCTATATCTCTCTCCTCTCTCTCCCTCTCTCGCTCTGTCTCACTGTCTCTCTCTATCTATATCTCTCCCTCTCTCTCCTCTCTCTCTCTGTCTCACTGTCTCTCTGTCGGTCTATCTATATCTCTCCCTCTCTCTCCCTCTCTCGCTCTGTCTCACTGTCTCACTGTCTGTCTGTCGGTCTATCTATATCTCCCTCTCTCTCCTCTCTCTCGCTCTGTCTCACTGTCTCACTGTCTCTCTGTCGGTCTATCTATATCTCTCTCTCTCTGTCTCTCCCTCTCTCGCTCTGTCTCACTGTCTCTCTGTCGGTCTATCTATATCGCTCCCTCTCTCTCCCTCTCTCGCTCTGTCTCACTGTCTCACTGTCTCTCTGTCTCTCTGTCGGTCTATCTATATCTCTCCCTCTCTCTCCCTCTCTCGCTCTGTCTCACTGTCTCACTGTCTCTCTGTCGGTCTATCTATATCTCTCCCTCTCTCCCTCTCTCGCTCTGTCTCACTGTCTCACTGTCTCTCTGTCTGTCTATCTCTATCTATCTCTCTCCCTCTCTCCTCTCTCTCTGTCTCACTGTCTCACTGTCTCTCTGTCGGTCTATCTATATCTCTCCCTCTCTCTCCCTCTCTCGCTCTGTCTCACTGTCTCTCTGTCGGTCTATCTATATCTCTCCCTCTCTCTCCCTCTCTCGCTCTGTCTCACTGTCTCTCTGTCGGTCTATCTATATCTCTCCCTCTCTCTCCCTCTCTCGCTCTGTCTCACTGTCTCTCTGTCGGTCTATCTATATCTCTCCCTCTCTCTCCCTCTCTCGCTCTGTCTCACTGTCTCTCTGTCTGTCTATCTATATCTCTCCCTCTCTCCCTCTCTCGTTCTGTCTCACTGTCTCACTGTCTCTCTGTCGGTCTATCTATATCTCTCCCTCTCTCTCTGTCTCTCTGTCTCACTGTCTCTCTGTCGGTCTATCTATATCGCTCCCTCTCTCTCTCTCTGTCTCGCTCTGTCTCTCTGTCTCTCTGTCTCTCTGTCGGTCTATCTATATCTCTCTCTCTCTCTCCCTCTCTCGCTCTGTCTCACTGTCTCTCTGTCTCTCTGTCGGTCTATCTATATCTCTCCCTCTCTCTCCCTCTCTCGCTCTGTCTCACTGTCTCACTGTCTCTCTGTCGGTCTATCTATATCTCTCCCTCTCTCTCCCTCTCTCGCTCTGTCTCACTGTCTCACTGTCTCTCTGTCGGTCTATCTATATCTCTCCCTCTCTCTCCCTCTCTCGCTCTGTCTCACTGTCTCACTGTCTCTCTGTCGGTCTATCTATATCTCTCCTCTCTCTCCCTCTCTCGCTCTGTCTCACTGTCTCTCTGTCGGTCTATCTATATCTCTCCCTCTCTCTCCCTCTCTCGCTCTGTCTCACTGTCTCTCTGTCGGTCTATCTATATCGCTCCCTCTCTCTCCCTCTCTCCCTCTCTCGCTCTGTCTCTCTGTCTCTCTGTCTCTCTGTCGGTCTATCTATATCTCTCCCTCTCTCTCCCTCTCTCGCTCTGTCTCACTGTCTCTCTGTCTCTCTGTCGGTCTATCTATATCTCTCCCTCTCTCTCCCTCTCTCGCTCTGTCTCACTGTCTCTCTGTCTCTCTGTCGGTCTATCTATATCTCTCCCTCTCTCTCCCTCTCTCGCTCTGTCTCACTGTCTCACTGTCTCTCTGTCGGTCTATCTATATCGCTCCCTCTCTCTCCCTCTCTCGCTCTGTCTCACTGTCTCTCTGTCGGTCTATCTATATCTCTCCCTCTCTCTCCCTCTCTCGCTCTGTCTCACTGTCTCTCTGTCGGTCTATCTATATCTCTCCCTCTCTCTCCCTCTCTGTCTCACTGTCTCACTGTCTCTCTGTCGGTCTATCTATATCTCTCCCTCTCTCTCCCTCTCTCGCTCTGTCTCACTGTCTCTCTGTCTCTCTGTCGGTCTATCTATATCTCTCCCTCTCTCTCCCTCTCTCGCTCTGTCTCACTGTCTCTCTGTCTCTCTGTCGGTCTATCTATATCTCTCCCTCTCTCTCCCTCTCTCGCTCTGTCTCACTGTCTCACTGTCTCTCTGTCGGTCTATCTATATCTCTCCCTCTCTCTCCCTCTCTCGCTCTGTCTCACTGTCTCTCTGTCTCTCTGTCGGTCTATCTATATCTCTCCCTCTCTCTCCCTCTCTCGCTCTGTCTCACTGTCTCACTGTCTCTCTGTCGGTCTATCTATATCTCTCCCTCTCTCTCCCTCTCTCGCTCTGTCTCACTGTCTCTCTGTCGGTCTATTTATATCGCTCCCTCTCTCTCCCTCTCTCTCCCTCTCTCGCTCTGTCTCTCTGTCTCTCTGTCGGTCTATCTATATCTCTCCCTCTCTCTCCCTCTCTCGCTCTGTCTCACTGTCTCACTGTCTCTCTGTCGGTCTATCTATATCTCTCCCTCTCTCTCCCTCTCTCGCTCTGTCTCTGTCTCTCTGTCTCTCTGTCGGTCTATCTATATCTCTCCTCTCTCTCCCTCTCTCGCTCTGTCTCACTGTCTCACTGTCTCTCTGTCGGTCTATCTATATCGCTCCCTCTCTCTCCCTCTCTCGCTCTGTCTCACTGTCTCTCTGTCGGTCTATTTATATCGCTCCCTCTCTCTCCCTCTCTCTCCCTCTCTCGCTCTGTCTCACTGTCTCACTGTCTCTCTGTCGGTCTATCTATATCGCTCCCTCTCTCTCCCTCTCTCGCTCTGTCTCACTGTCTCTCTGTCGGTCTATTTATATCGCTCCCTCTCTCTCGCTCTGTCTCTCTGTCTCTCTGTCTCTCTGTCGGTCTATCTATATCGCTCCCTCTCTCTCCCTCTCTCGCTCTGTCTCACTGTCTCACTGTCTCTCTGTCGGTCTATCTATATCTCTCCCTCTCTCTCCCTCTCTCGCTCTGTCTCACTGTCTCTCTGTCTCTCTGTCGGTCTATCTATATCGCTCCCTCTCTCTCCCTCTCTCGCTCTGTCTCACTGTCTCTCTGTCGGTCTATCTATATCTCTCCCTCTCTCTCCCTCTCTCGCTCTGTCTCACTGTCTCACTGTCTCTCTGTCGGTCTATCTATATCTCTCCCTCTCTCTCCCTCTCTCGCTCTGTCTCACTGTCTCTCTGTCGGTCTATCTATATCGCTCCCTCTCTCTCCCTCTCTCGCTCTGTCTCACTGTCTCACTGTCTCTCTGTCGGTCTATCTATATCTCTCCCTCTCTCTCCCTCTCTCGCTCTGTCTCACTGTCTCTCTGTCGGTCTATCTATATCGCTCCCTCTCTCTCCCTCTCTCGCTCTGTCTCACTGTCTCTCTGTCGGTCTATCTATATCTCTCCCTCTCTCTCCCTCTCTCGCTCTGTCTCACTGTCTCTCTATCTATATCTCTCCCTCTCTCTCCCTGTCTCACTGTCTCACTGTCTCTCTGTCGGTCTATCTATATCTCTCCCTCTCTCTCCCTCTCTCGCTCTGTCTCACTGTCTCTCTGTCTCTCTGTCGGTCTATCTATATCTCTCCCTCTCTCTCCCTCTCTCGCTCTGTCTCACTGTCTCACTGTCTCTCTGTCGGTCTATCTATATCTCTCCCTCTCTCGCTCTGTCTCGCTGTCTCACTGTCTCTCTGTCGGTCTATCTATATCTCTCCCTCTCTCTCCCTCTCTCGCTCTGTCTCACTGTCTCTCTGTCTCTCTGTCGGTCTATCTATATCTCTCCCTCTCTCTCCCTCTCTCGCTCTGTCTCACTGTCTCTCTGTCTCTCTGTCGGTCTATCTATATCTCTCCCTCTCTCTCCCTCTCTCGCTCTGTCTCACTGTCTCTCTGTCTGTCTATCTATATCTCTCCCTCTCTCTCCCTCTCTCGCTCTGTCTCACTGTCTCTCTGTCGGTCTATCTATATCTCTCCCTCTCTCTCCCTCTCTCGCTCTGTCTCACTGTCTCTCTGTCGGTCTATCTATATCGCTCCCTCTCTCTCCCTCTCTCGCTCTGTCTCACTGTCTCTCTGTCTGACTCTTGTTGCCAGGTCCCTCCTCTAGCCTGTCCTTTTGGCCTGACTCACATACTATAGGAAGTAGTGTTTCTCTGCTCACTGTAACACTGCAATGTCGTGACAGGTTTACTGCTGTTGTTTACATATCATAATCCCTTCATTTAAAGAGAGAGAGAGAGAGAGAGAGAGAGAGAGAGAGAGAGAGAGAGAGAGAGAGAGAGAGGAGGAGAGAGAGTTGGCCTGAGAAATCAATTAGGGGTCAGGCAACCTCAGTCAGGGGCTCTATGGTATCATCTGCTGTGGTCAGAAATCCCTCTCCTCCCTCTACCTATCTTCTTCTCCCTTCCCAGAAGGTATAGCATACTGTGATGGACCACCAGCCCTTGAACCAACATATTAGCAGAGTGGCCCAGGACAGGACTGTAAATGGCCTCATCACATCACACAGCACAGTCCCTCTCCCTCCCCACCTCCCCATCTGTCAAAGTGTGTCTCTTCTCCCTTCGTGCTTCACAACTCGGCCATGTCTATGCCATTAGAGCTGCTGACTGCCTGGCTGAGTGTATGTGTGTTAGCGTCTGAGTATGTATGTGTGTTAGCATCTGAGTGTGTATGTGTGTTAGTATCTGAGTGTGTATGTGCGCTAGAGATGGCCAAGGGGCCAGCATAGGAGTGTGTCAGAGGGCACTTTTAGAGCCTGACGGGTCTCGCTGTCTTTGCACTGTGTGTATGTGTGCTTGTGTGATAAAAAGGCAGCGACTCAACCAGGTGAAGTCATTGATGATGACAGGGTGAAGGTAGAAAAGAAACAATTACCTCATCAATTTTCTTTTTACATCTCATCAATATTTCACGTGCCAGGCTCTGGCATCCGCCGTCATCCATTGTGTTGTAGTCATCCCAGGTTGTTGTGGGCGGTTTCAGAGTGAGCTGAAAATAGTTTTTTTCTCTCTCTCTCTCTCTCTCTCTCTCAGGTTTGCCCGACAGGGGAAGAGGGTAGAGTGAGTATGTCCACCGCTCTTCCCCCCCATGACTGGGCACTGCTGGAAATTGACCACCCCATCCTGGTGATGATTAGCTGTTTATTTTTTTAATGAGGTCACTCAGCTAGGTGGCCAATCCTACCATTCTCTTCCTCCTTCTCCTCTTCTCGTCTTCCTCTCCTGCTCTCCTCCGCCTCGAATCCCCCTCTACCTCCTCCTTTTTTTGGGCTCTGAGGCACATTGATTTCTCTATTAGGCAGCTCTCCAAAGTTAGCCCTCTCACCCCCACCACCCTTTCCCTGTCCTCCTTATCTCTCCCTCTGCTTGGCCAGCCCATCTAGTGGAAACAGGTTTTAGGAACAGTCAGTGGGCTGTTCGTCTATCAGCACTGATAATGGCTGAACTAGCTAACCCCACTCTCAGTACACTAGCTAGCTTATCTAACACTTATCTACACTAGCTAGCTATTCCTACTATATGCTCAGACCTGCAGTGTGAAACCCTTCACTCCCCACTGGAACTGGAGAAGGAAAGGTTTGCCCTAATAATATCTAATTATAGGCAAGTTGACTGACAAATAGCCTACCAAAATGTAGAAAATTATAAATAAAAACATAAGCCTATCTAAAAAAGGCCTGTCAAAAAATTGTTCCGCGGTCTCTGACTGTAGGCCTACAGCACATTTTCTATATTCGCAGGCAGGTGCTGTTACGCACGCCTCTTTGAAGAGGGAACGCAACACCCTGCTACAACTAAACTCTCCGTGAAGAGAAAAAGGTATGGACTGTAGGTGCAAGTAAGAATGACAACATGCAGAATGTGGTACCGTTTACAAGGACTTTATTCCTTTACACGGTAATATGGGGAAAAGGGGCTGGACGGAACCAAAGCAAAGAAAGTAAATCTCAAAACCTCCCCCTCTCCTATCTTACCTGCCTACCCACTACTTACCTAATTTAGCACCACCTGGTGCCCTAACCAAAATACAGGGGGTGGTCCGCCCAGGTCTTACCTAGTGTGCCTAGACAGAGAATATGCTACGGGTATATGTATGCCCGCGGGCCTCTTGCCTAAGCACTCCCAAGGTGCCTTCCCCTTTTCCCCCTGGGAACAAATGAAACAGAATATTAAACCATTTTCAAACAAACTAACAAACGACATCAAATAAGCTCTATCTGAGCAACAAACTCACAAAATATACCAACTCTCAGCAAAATCAACCTCTAGCAAAATCTCTAGCAAAAGCTCTCTACAAAAAGCTCTCCCTCCTGAACAGAACACTGGCATTTATATATCTTCAGATGGAATGGGTAATTGGAGACAGCTGTCTTGACGAGGGGGCGGAGTCAGCTCTCCAATTAGCCATGGAGTCGACCAATCAGCTGCTTGAGGGATTTCCGGAGCCATTTCCTGAAATAAACACATGCACAAACACAAACTACAACACATAAACTGGGGAACGTAACAGTGCAGGTGAACAAACAATTGATCCGTGTATTACTAACGCACACGCACACGCACACGCACACACGCACACACACACGCGCGCACACAGGCACACAAACACACACACGGAAACACGCACTTACACAAACACACACACTCGCACACGCACACGCACACGCACACGCACGCACACACACACGCGCGCACACAGGCACGTAAACACACACACGGAAACACGCACTTACACAAACACACACACTCTCTCTGAAAGCATAGCACTACCCTGTCGTCACAGTAAACTGTGGTTTTAGGGGACTTACATCCTCTCCTCTCTTGGGCACATCTCAGAATTCTGATTGGCATGCTCCCACCCCTCCCCCCTCTTCCTTCCCTCCTCTTCCTTGTTATGGATTTCCATTCAAAACAAGCTCATGATCTGGGGCGCTGCGCCTCAAAGAACAATTCATTGTGCATGTGATCGATGTCCGTCCAGGAATCAATGAGGTCGTGACCGACATGCACGACACAATGCAGGCAGGCAGCACTTGTGGTGATCAAAGGTCTGGAAAGCCACATAGCATTCACTATGGTTCCCGTCTTCAACCTCACACTGTACATAAGGGCCATGCACAGATCTTTCAGGGGGCAGGTGCTCAAAATGAAAAAGGGTTATCAGCTGATCATTGATGTTGAGGATTGGTGTAAATATGCTAATTAGCTTTTTTTGTAGATTATTGTGATTTCTCTTCAATGCTCGTCAATGATTTAATAATAACTACATAATACAATATTCATAATATTCTTACTCATGATATATGGTTGTCTAGTGACAGTGTGTGGATATTTTAGTATATGGTGGTTAGCTAAGGTCCTGACACACATGCGCAACTCCAAAATGATGGGATGGAGTTGAGTCGGAGGGTCATTGATGCAGTTGCTCCTCTCTACGTCTTTCTGCCTCTCTGCTGTGCGTATCAGCCAACCTGACCGAATATTGATAATGATGTTAATCACGTGTTATCAAGTGCTAATCAAATGTTATGATCTTGTGGCAGTACTGTTAATATTTAAACACACACTGGACAGGTGACAGCTTCGTGTTTGGATGCCAGGTGTGCGCAATCTCTGTACAGGGCAGACCAGCAGGAGCAACAAACGGCGAACTTCAAGACATCACGACAACTTGTGGGCAGTGGGTTCAGAACAACATCAACAAAAACTGAATAAAAAAATTGCTTGGCAAAGGTAGACTGCTATCTGAGCACATGTCTGCTGTACATAGATCATCTATGACATTCTCTTGGTTAGCTCATTGCTCCAGTCATCGATATATACTGAACAAAAATATAAACGCAGCATGTAAAGTCTTGGTCCCATGTTTCATGAGCTGAAATACAAGATCCCAGAAATGTTCCATACACACTAAAACCTTGTTTCTCTCAAATTGAGTGCACAAATTTGTTTACATCCCTGTTAGTGAGCATGTCTTCTTTGCCAGGATAATCCATCCACCTGACAGGTGTGGCATATCAAGAAGCTGATTAAACAGCATGGACATTAGACAGGTGCACCTTGTGCTGGGGACAATAAAAGGCCACTCTAAAATGTGCAATTTTGTCACACAACACAATATCACAGGTATCTCAAGTTTTTAGGGAATGTGCAATTGGCATGCTGACTGCAGGAATGTCCACCAAAGCTGTTGCCAGATAATTGAATGTTAATTTCTCTACCATAAGCCGCCTCCAACGTCATTTTAGAGAATGGCAGTGCATTCAACAGGCCTCACAACAGCAGACATGTAACAATGCCAGCCCAAGACCTCCACATCTGTCTTTTTTAAAATCTGCGGGATCGTCTGAGACCAGCCACTCAGACAGCTGATGAAACTGAGGAGTATTTCTGTCTGTAATAAAGCCCTTTTGTGTGAAATGTGTATTCTGATTGGCTGGGCCTGGCTCCCCAGTGGGTGGGCCTATGCCCTCCCATGCCCACCCATGGAGGCACCCCTGCCCAGTCATGTGAACTCCATAGATTAGGGCCTAATGAATGTATTTCCATACATGTAACTGTAACTCAGTCAAATCTTTGACATTTTTCCATGTTGCCTTTATATTTTTGTTCAGTAAATTGTATTTTATTTACTATTGAGTTAAAATCATTGAGAGAAAATATTTTTGCAAGAGATCATTAATACTGCATTATTATTGAGTAGAGAGTCGACCAACAGAGCAGATATGGACAATGCATCAATGATCTTCCTCATTTGTTTAATTAATACTCATCTTCTGGATGATTGAAGATTTTCTGCAACTGATTATTTTACATATTCAGCCAAGCCCTAATGGTTTTGTTGTATAATGTAGATACAGTATGTATATTAAGATGCCTTGATAGATTTTGCCTCTGCTACTCATTTGGTGCCATGAGACAATCACCCACAAAGGTACAGAATGTTGACGTACTTAATTTCCACAAAAAGCCACTTATTACACAATGATGTACTCTCTATCTGCTCCACTATGTATTTTATTGACAAATCAATGTGTCAGAGTGGAGGGATTTTATGATATTTTGTGTGTGTGTGTGTGTGTGTGTGTGTGTGTATGGTTTCCTCCCTCTCTCACCAGAAAGGCAGGCTGAGGCTAGTATTGATTTTTCCCAGGCAGGCCTGGATGCAGGATTGTGCATTCTGATTACTGCCATTAGGGCAGAACACTGATATACCACCTCTAGCTCCCAGGCCCTGCCCCACACGAAAACACAACCAGCAATGGAAATCTTTAAGGCAGGACTGGCATAATCCACATGCACGCACATAGATACATACTTAAATACTTTTTTCTTTACATAGTTGAATGTGCTGACAACAAAATCACACAAAAATGATCAATGGAAATCAAATGTATCAATCCATGGAGGTCTGGATTTGGAGTCACACTCAAAATTAAAGTGGAAAACCACACTACAGGCTGATCCAACTTTGAGGTAATGTCCTCAAAACAAGTCAGAATGAGGCTCAGTAGTGTGTATGGCCTCCACGTGCCTGTATGACCTCCCTACAACCCCTGGGCATGCTCCTGATGAGGTGGTGGATGGTCTCCTGAGGGATCTCCTCCCAGACCTGGACTAAAGCATCCGCCAACTCCTGGACAGTCTGTGGTGCAACGTGGTGCTGGTGGATGGAGCGAGACATGATGTCCCAGATGTGCTCAATTGGATTCAGGTCTGGGAAACGGGCGGGCCAGTCCATAGCATCAATGCCTTCCTCTTGCAGGAACTGCTGACAAACTCCAGCCACATGAGGTCTAGCATTGTCTTGCATTAGGAGGAACCCAGGGCTAACCTCACTAGCATATGGTCTCACAAGGGGCCTGAGGATCTCATCTCGGTACCAAATGGCAGTCAGGCTAGCTCTGGCGAGCACATGGAGGGCTGTGTGGCCCCCCAAAGAAATGCCACCCACACCATGACTGACCCACCGCCAAACCAGTCATGCTGGAGGATGTTGCAGAGTGTGCTAAAGCAGTGAATAAAACAACAAACGCATGTATGGTGGGTGGAACAAAAGGGCTATCTAAGGCATATTGGGCAGGGCTGGGGGCTCTACAGTGAAATAAGACAAAAATCACTAACCAGAACAGCAATAGACAAGGCATATTGACATTGGGGAGTTGCATGTGTAGCCGAGTGATCATAGGGTCCAATGAGTAGCAATAGACCCGATTCAGTTGTCACTAATACGCTAGGCGATCTGGAGACACTACGATTCAGACATCTAGCGGGCCGGGGCTAGCAGATGGGCCTCTGGAGATGTCGCAACTGAAGAGACTGTTGAAACCATCATGGACCGCTACGTCGGCAGACCAGTCATGATGGATCGGCAGGGCTCTGTGTCGGCAGTAAAGGCCAATTGGCAAAGGAGGTATTGTAGTTCAAGAATTGGCTGGTGGACCTCTTTTGCTAGCCGGAAGATGACCCTAGCTTGAGGCTAGCTCCAGGCTAACTGGTGCTTGCTTCGGGACAGAGGCGTTAGCTAGCTAGCTGCAATGATCCGGTGTAAAGGTTCAGAGATTGCAGTAGGAATCCAGAGATAAAGAAAAAGCAGTCCGATATGCTCTGGGTTGATATTGCGCTGTGCAGACTGGCATGTATTGACCGAGCTGAGGCTGGCTGATGTCCGAGTTAACTGACTACTAGCTAGTAGCTTGTTAGCTGGCTGGCTTCTGATGGGGGTTCCAGATTCTAAAGTATAAAAATAGCAGATCCGTATCACATTGGGTGAGGCGGGTTGCAGGAGAGTATAATATATACAAAATATATACGAAAAAAAACGAGGGAAAATGACTATGTACACGGGACAAGAGAAGTACACGTCCGACTACAACACCATCTTGGATTCATCAGTATAACATGATCAGAAAGATAACCACAACCAACCATCAAACAACAGCAGGTAGGCGGCACAATCATTAGACACACAGTCACAGGCCGTAATAGCTTGTGCCTCAATCAACTGCCCTGCACAAACAGGTGACTTTCAGCACCACAAACAGCAACCCAAATGAGTAGGCCTACTTGCAGACTGTGCCACACACACAAAATGCCTAGTAGTCAGTGCTACTGATTGAGATTGTACAAAAGTGTCTTGGTCTAGATGGAGATGGCAAGGGATGACAGTGGTCCTTGATTGGTTTCGACTGTATGTCTTTATCTGTTTCAACAGATGCTTGTGTGGCTGGCATAGTGAGGACCAGCTGCAGTAACTTTGTCGCCACGGGAACAGTCTGTGTCAGGTCATGCTGGAACAAAAAGCTGAGTAGTGGTCCAGGTGATTTGTCTCGTACCATTTGTGGACCGTACAATCTGACAAGATCAGCCTTACGTACTTGGCATATTTTGACAGGCTTTCAAGTTTGCTGGTATTTGACTTTCATGACATTGTTTCAATTTTTTGCTGTCCACCAAGCTAAGGAAATTCAGTTCACCAAAGTGGTCAAACCTGGCTCTCATCTGAACATTGATATTGTCTTGTATGTTGTAGTAGATTCGCCCCTCTCTACGCTGATCGGCTATTTACTATGAGTTTTGCTTTCTGCCAGGCCCAGTTCATTGCAGTTCTGCTTGAATCGCTCATAGAAACGCTGCTGTAGATGCTGCTGTTCCAGTGCTTTCATTGTGTCACTGATACGGGTAAGGCAGAAACTCATATCCATTACTTTGTTCTGCAGAAAACGGAAGAGCACGTCAGTTTCATTTAAAATTCCACCATAGGCCATGAGCACAAACAAACACAGTGGTGGTCTCTAAATGGATTGCTGTTTTTTTGTTGTTTTTTTAATAGCAAAGGCGTGTAATAGTCTCACATAGTTGACCCTGTTTGATGACCTGGCACTCTCATTGTTGCCACGAAATGCCAACTCCTGTTTACCTAGGTAGTATGTAGCATTAATGAGGTCTTTCACAATCTAACAATTATCTTTTACTTTTGCATTGAGCATGCTGATGTTTAATCTCCGTTGTTCATTCAATGCCAGATCTGTCTGTGAGCTGTCTTAAGAGTTATCTGGCTTTGGATGTGAGACAGATTTCTCATGCTTGTCGAGTGCTATAGGCAAGTCGATGAAGTTGCAGTAACCGGCTCTTGTCCACACTCTGTCGCTGGTGGAGAACAGCAGGCAGAAGAGTCGGCTGCTAGCAGCTCAGCCACAGAGCCAGGTTGGTCGAAACATACCAAGACAGTCGTGAAGAGGGCACGGCAACACCTATTCCCCCTCAGGAGACTGAAAATATTTGGCATGGGTCCTCAGATCCTCAAAAGGTTTTACAGCTGCACCATCGAGAGCATCCTGACGGGTTGCATCACTGCCTGGTATGGCAACTGCTCGGCCTCCGACTGCAAGGCACTACAGAGGGTAATGCGTACAGCCCAGTACATCACTGGGGCCAAGCTTCCTGCCACCCAGGACCTCTATACCAGGCGGTGTCAGATGAAGGCCCTAAAAATTGTCAAAAACTCCAGCAACCCGAGTCATAGACTGTTTTCTCTGCTACCGCACGACAAGCGGCTCCAAGTCTAGGTCCAAGAGGCTTATAAACAGCTTCTAGCCCCAAGCCATAATACTCCTGAACATCTAATCAAATTGCTAGCCGGACTATTTGCTGTGCCCCCACCTCTTTTACGCTGCTGCTACTCTCTGTTATTATCTATGCATAGACACTTTAATAACTCTACCTACATGTACATATTACCTCAATTACTTTGACTAACCAGTGACCCCGCACATTGACTCTGTACGGGTACCCCCTGTATATTGACTCTGTACCGGTAGCCCCTGTATATTGACTCTGTACTGGTACCCCCTGTATATTGACTCTGTACCGGTAGCCCCTGTATATTGACTCTGTACTGGTACCCCCTGTATATAGCCTTGCTATTGTTATTTTACTGCTGCTCTTTAATTATTTGTTACTTCTATTAGTTATTTTTTAATTATTTTTCTCAAAACTGCTTTGTAGGTTATGGGCTTGTAAATAAGCACTTCACTGTATTGTACCTTCACTGTAAGGTATTGTGTGTAACAGTAAAAGTGAAATGATAACTTAAAACACTAAATATAAATATCCATTAACAAACTTCTTATAGCTTATTAGACACATTTCCAAACAGCCTTTCTCCGCTCGGTCGAGAATACCTGTTGTATTTGGCGCATGTGACAAATCCAATTTGATTTGTTTAGATTTTGTCTTTCCGTTGATGCCACTCAGATTGAAATGATCGTTTTATTTTCTGTCCCTTTGATGTAGGTGCCTCAGCTCAGGTGTTGGTCTTCTATTCCTTATCACCCCGTTTTGCTAGAGAATCCCAGGTTGAAAACTACTTCAGATGCAACATGTTAGACATTCTGATAAGCTTACTTTTAGCTAGCAGTAAAACGAACGTAACCCCCAAAAAGCGGCAGATGACAAGTGGCTCTGCCCATCCCCCATGACCTTTTTCATGCCAAAACACATAAGCATTTATTATTTCAGATCAAAGAAAATGAATAGGACATATTGACACATGAATGGCAGCGAAACGCCCTTTAGCTGGCAGTATAAGGTAGAAACAGCATGCAGGTCATTTGAAGTTTGGAGTTTAAAGGGCGAGAAAGACACGAGGCGAGGCTGCAAAAACATGAAGATGACGAAACGATTTTTTAATCAAATATTTATTTATTTTTCATTCCTTTTCACTGCCTAAACTGACCGCACATCACTGGTGCCTCACAAACATCACACATTACATAGCATTTGTTTCATCCTCCTTACCACTTCACCAACTCTTTCCCAAACATTAGACTACTGTTCTGGCCGTCCCTCCTTTTTATTTTCAACACTCCGTTTTGCAGCCTTTCTCTTATTGAATTAAACTTCAGCATTGTCTTTTTTTGCCTCAGTGTATCAGTGTTAATTCTTTCTGCCCGAGTTCCCAAAAGCATTCGGCAATTGGTATGTATTTGGAGCTCTATGGTTAGTCCCTAAAGTTTAGGCTTAGGATACACGCTAACGGCAGATCAAAATTCTGAAAGAAAAACATCAATGTAGCCTATAGATATGAATTGCACAAGAATGATACATTTATAGAGTTTTTATGCATTGTTTTCTCTTCATTCAACCACCCACCTACCAACTCTTTGTCCACACAATATTTCATGACCCTTAACCCGCCCTCTCTGTGGATATAACTGTGGGGACTGTGGGTTATGAGTCAACCTGCATATCACTAGTGTGTGTGTGGTGTTTATTTACAAGAGAGTGTGCTGGGATCACATTCAAAGGGTCCTGTAATGAGGACAGATGAGCAGGGGAGTGTGTGTGTGTGTGTGTGTGTGTGTGTGTGTGTGTGTGTGTGTGCGTGCGTGCGTGCGTGCGTGCGTGCGTGCGTGCGTGCTGGATCTAATTTAATTTGAAAATTCTGTCATAAAGAGCACATGTTCAACTTCCGAAAAAACATGTTTTCCCTTCTCACAAAGTTAAATAACTTTTAAAAAATCATCACGGCCATTTTTTAAAACATGAAATGCACGATGCATTATGTGGGTTGAACGTTGTAACAACATAGAATAAAACAATTCATAAAAGTCCCATAGTAGTGACTCCCATTACTGCTTATCACTTATTAACCGTCATTTATTCACATTACTTTACATCAATAAAATATTTCAGTTGTGTATATTACATTAGTTTAATTTGATGACTTTATTATTTTATTCCAAGTCATCATCTCATCTCTATAGAGCTGCTGCCTACGTGACAAAATCACAATTTTAGTACTTCTTCAAAGTAAATAAGGCACTTTTATGACTGCTGAATACCAAATATCAATCACTTAGACCATACATTTTCAGGTAGAGATATCGCATGAAGCAACTGCTCTATCCCTCTCCATTTTGCATTTTTTCTCTCTTTTATGTAGCAGGGGTAAAAGGAACACAGATCGGACAAGAGGAGCTCAATGTATCATGGTCCTATAAGTACCATGTTTTCTATGCTAAACTATGTAGAATATTGGCCTGTTGGAAACTACAACTCCCTACTACATCTGATCTGTTTTATCTCTACAGAAACTGAGCAATGTGCACATTGAGCTCACAAAAAAATGATGGAAAAGAAATGAGTCACTAAAGTAATATTATTACGTAACGCATAACTTATGTAACGCATTACCCCCAACACTGACACATTCAATAAATTCACAATTCTGTGATTGTCGTTTATAGTGCTTTCGGAAAGTGTCCATACCCCTTGACTTATTCTACATTTTGTTGTTACAGCTTCAATTCAAAATGGATGAAATCATCTACACACAATACCCCATAATGACGAAGTGAAAACATGTTTTTAGAATGTTTAAAAAACAAACTTAAATACAGAAATATCTCAGTTACATAAGTATTCACACCTCTGAGTCAATGGGTAAGTCTCTAAGAGCTTTACACACCTGGATTGTACAATATTTATTATGCTTTTTAAAATTCTTCAATCTCTGTCAAGTTGGTTGTTGATCATTGCTAGACAGCCGTTGTCAAGTCTTGTCTTGTCTTTGTCTCCCAGTGTCTATTGAAAAGCAGACTGTACCAGGTTTTCCTCTAGGATTTTGCCTGTGCTTAGCTCTATTCTGGGTTTTTTTATCTTAAGAAAACTCCCTAGTCCTTACCGATGACAAGCATACCCATAACATGATGCAGCAATCATCATGATTGAAAATATGAAGAGAGGTACTCAGAGAGGTACTCAGTGATGTTAAGTTGGATTTTCCTCAAACATAAAGCTTTGTGTTCAGAATATTAAGTGTCACGTTCAGACCTTAGGGGGCATGAGTTGGGGGGGTTGTCTATGTTTGTTTTTCTATAATTTGGGATTTCTGTGTTCGGCCTATTATAGTTCTCAATCAGAGGCAGCTGTCAATCGTTGTCCCTGATTGAGAATCATACTTAGGTAGCCTGGTTTCACTTTTGAGTTGTGGGTGTTTATTTTCCGTGTCAGTGTTTGTGCCACACGGGACTGTTTTGTTTGTGTCATTTAGTCACGTTTATTGTTTTTGTATTTCAGTATTCATTTTTGATTAAACATTATGGACACTCCGATCCTTCTCGCTACTCCTCCTCAGAAGAGGAGGACGAGATCCATTACATTAGGTATATTTATTTGACACATTTTTTGCATTGGCCTCATTGTGAAATCTCTGATTAATGCTTGGTCTGTGAATTTTGGTGGGTGGCCCTCTCTTGGCAGGTTTGCTGTGGTCCCATATTCTTTCCATTTTTTAATATTGGATTTAATGGTGCTCTGTGGGATGTTTAAAGTTTCTGATATTTTTTATAACCCAACCCTGATCTGTACGTCTCCACAACGTTGTCCCTGACCTGTTTGGAGAGCTCCTTGGTCTTCATGGTGCCGCTTGCTTAGTGGTGCCGCTTCCTTAGTGGTGTTGCAGACTCTAGAGCCTTTCAGAACAGGTGTATATATACTGAGATCATGTGACACTTAGATTGCACATAGGTGGACTTTATTTAACTGATT
The DNA here is from genome assembly GCF_034236695.1 of Oncorhynchus nerka. Lineage (NCBI taxonomy): Eukaryota > Metazoa > Chordata > Actinopteri > Salmoniformes > Salmonidae > Oncorhynchus > Oncorhynchus nerka. The sequence continues at coordinate 71,744,434 of NC_088417.1, forward strand.
ATGTCACTTCTGAAGGTAATTGGTTGCACCAGATCTTATTTAGAGGCTTCATAGCAAAGGGGTGAATACACATGCACACACCACTTTACCGTTTTTAATAAATATATATATTTTTTTAGACAAGTAATTTTTTTTCATTTCACTTCACCAATTTGGACAATTTTGTGTATGTCCATTACACGAAATCCAAATAAAAATCCATTTAAATTATAGGTAGTAATGCAACAAAATCTGAAAAAAGCCAAGGGGGATGAAAACTTTTGCAAGGCACGGTACATAGTTTATTTGGGCATCATTTATCTGTGCAGTGAGGAAGGGAACAATCGATGAGGGTGAGAGCGAAGGGCAGAGGAGAAGAAATGTGACACATTTAGTATGGGGACAATGTTATTTATTTGTCTTTTGTACTATAGCTGTTAGTCTTATTTCTCGAAGTCACACACATCCATTAATGATTCAGAAAAATACATTGCAAGCTTAAACAATCATTTTTCAAGAAGAGCAGGAGTCGTTCTTACTACAGTAGCTCTGTCCTGAGAGAACATTCAGCTCACAATAACAACTGCATTAGGAGCTGGTGGAGGGAAATTTCTCCATTGAACAAATTCTACAGCAACTGGATCCTAATTATCTGATGTTGTGGATCAGTAAAGGGCCTCTCATTTCCAGACCTTGGCAATATGGCCGCTAGATCGCTGAAACTAGGGATGAAAATGAAAGAGTAAAAAGAAGAAAAACTAAGCAATTAAACAAATCTCCAATGACTTCTGTGAAATTCAATTTTTTTCCCAATGCACCCACCAGAGAGATAGAGAGCGGGATGGATAGAGAGAGAGCAGAGAGAAATAGAGGGAAAGAGTAAGAGAGGGATGAAGAGCATATGAAGAAGGATGGCAATCATAGAGAGATGAGTGATGAATCATCAAGCCTCTGACAGGGGAGATAGAGGAGGAAACGAAGGGAAAAAAAGATCTGAGAAAAAAGGAATGAGATGATCGATGCTCACAAACCTTGTCGTTATGTAGTACGTTGTGAAATACAGCGAGAGCAGTGGAGGCTGTTGACTCAAAACATTTAGGAGGATGGGAGGCGGGTAACTCATGGAGACGATAAAGTGTGTTTCAAAAATCGTCAAAGACTAATTATTTTAACATAAAGAATTTAATAAAGACATTTATAGTACAATATTATGGGGAATGGGAATAAGAGGGCTACTTACACCGTGTGGAAAAGGGATCACAACAGGGATTGAATGAGGGTATGAAGCATGAGTTGAGGTGTTCAGAGGCTTGACCAGTGCAGGACAGGATTTGACTGGAAAGACAAAAAACAATAACACAACACACTACACGGTTAGACCAAAGAGCTAAGAATTAGTTAGTTCAAACAAGGAGTAAAATCATTGATGTGTAATAATGTGATTGTGTATGTGATTGACTCTACATACAGGAATGAGAGAAAATGTACAGGGGTACTCAGTGCTGGGAGGGGAAACATTCAATATGCCAGTGGATGAGTGGGCACATGACACATGGCTTCAGTTCATGTCAGGAGAAAGTTGCCAAAGGCAGTGGAGTGGAGTAGTCATCACCTCTTAAATAAGGAAGCAGGGGGGGACTTCCATTACAGCTGCGCCATCGTATGTTTGGACGACGAGTTTCTCTCTGAACTTAAACTCTGACATCTCAAAATTCATAAAGTCAAACACAGACTGCACATCTCGCCCACTTGACACATCAAAGTATCCCAAGAAACGTTCCTGAATAAAGCCCTGATAATCCACATACTTAACGATAACTGAGAACTTCAAGCAGATTGGTGCCACCATAGGTTCCAGAGCAGTGGGACAATTTTCAGCCCCTGAGGTCTGACGTTTTTCCTTACAAGTTAACCTAACTAAGAAAACGTTGGACCCTATACGGTATGACAGTGATTAATCACTTGTAAAAAGATTTTATATGGGCTATGATGGTACCAGTTTTTGCTAATCTGGTCACATTATTTTTTTTAACTCCTGGCCCTGGGGGGTATGAAAACCCTGTAAAACTGCAGCTACCTTGTATTTGTTAATATACAGTTGAAGTCGAAAGTTTACATACACCTGAGACAAATACATTTAAACTCAGTTTTTCACAATTCCTGACATTTAATCCTAGTAAAAATTCCCTGTCTTAGGTCAGTTTGGATCGCCACTTTATTTTAAGAATGTGAAATGTCAGAATAATAGTAGAGATAGTGATTTATTTGAGCTTGTATTTCTTTCATCACATTCCCAGTGGGTCAGAAGTTGACATACACTCAATTAGTATTTGGTAGCATTGCCTTTAAATGGTTTAACTTGAGTCAATCGTTTTGGGTAGCCTTCCGCAAGCTTCCCACAATAAGTTGGGTGAATTTTGGCCCATTCCTCCTGACAGAGCTGGTGTAACTGAGTCAGGTTTATAGTCCTCCTTGCTCGCGCATGCTTTTTCAGTTCTGCCCACAAATTTTCAATAGGATTCAAATCAAATCAAAGTTTATTTTTCACCCTCAAACATGATGCAGCCACCCCCGTGCCATGTCAATTAGCTTATCAGTAACTTCTAAAGCCATGACATCAATTGTTTTCGACAACCCAGAAAAGACAGACGAAAGTTCGATATGTTCAGCAAGTAAAGCATCGAGTCCTTGTAGTTTTTATTTAAAAAATATTTCACCTTTATTTAACCAGGTAGGCTAGTTGAGAACAAGTTCTCATTTACAACTGCGACCTGGCCAAGATAAAGAAAAGCAGTGCTGTCATGTATTGTCATGTTATGTCTTGTTCCTGTTCTTTCTCTTCTCTTCGTTTCCCCCTGCTGGTCGTATTAGGTTACCTTCTCTCCCTTTCCTTCCCCCAGCTGTTCCTCATCTCCTCTAACTACCTCGTTTACTCTCTCCCACCTGTTCCCTTTTTCCCCTCTGATTAGGTCTCTATTTCTCTCTCTGTTTCTGCTTCTGTCTTTGTCAGATTCTCGTTTGCTTCACCCTTGTCCCGTCCTGTCGTAATCTGCCTCTTCATCAGATGCTACGTGTGATCAGGTACCTCTGTCCTCTACAACCCGCGCCTACCCGGAGAGACCAGCAGTCTGTTGCCGCTAACCCTGCTACTCTCCTCTGCTGCTAGAAGGGGACTCTCCTGTAAAGATCAGAGGACTTTATGATTTATTTGTCGCCCTCTCTGCGGGTTGTCTATTTTGTCAACCGATACATCTGAAGAGGATTTATGTCTTCCCTGTGTTTGGACATTAAAAGACTCTGTTTCTGTTAAACCGCTTTTGGGTCCTCACTCACCGGCATAACAGAAGAATCTGACCAAGAATGGACCCAGCGACTTCGGATCCTCTCCACTCAGCCGTCGAGTTCCAGGGGGCGATGCTAGGCAGACACGAGCAGGAATTGTCTGCTGCTCGACATGCCGTTGAGACCCTGGCCGCCCAAGTCTCCGACCTCTCGAAACATATTCACCATCTCCGCCTCGATCCACCGGCTACTTCCAGGGCTTCCGAGTCTCCGGAGCCCAGAATTAATAACCCGCCGTGTTACTCTGGGGAGCCCACTGAATGCCGCTCGTTCCTCACCCAGTGTGATATTGTGTTTTCTCTCCAGCCCAACACGTACTCCAGGGGCACAGCTCGTATCGCCTACGTCATATCTCTCCTTACTGGACGGGCTCGTGAGTGGGGCACGGCAATCTGGGAGGCGAGGGCTGAGTGTACTAACCAGTATCAGAACTTTAAGGAGGAGATGATACGGGTTTTTGATCGTTCTGTTTTTGGGGAAGAAGCTTCCAGGGCCCTGTCTTCCCTATGTCAAGGTAATCGATCCATAACTGATTACTCTATAGAGTTTCGCACTCTTGCTGCCTCCAGTGACTGGAACGAGCCGGCTTTGCTCGCTCATTTTCTGGAGGGTCTCCGCGCGGAGGTAAAGGATGAGATTCTCTCCCGGGAGGTTCCTTCCAGCGTGGATTCCTTGATTGAACTCGCTATTCGCATAGAACAACGGGTTGATCTTCGTCACCGAGCTCGTGGAAGGGAGCTCGCGTTATCCGTTGCCCCCCTCTCCGCATCACTACCATCTTCCTCCACTGGCTCAGGTGCTGAGCCTATGCAGCTGGGGGGTATTCGCATCTCGACTAAGGAGAGGGAACGGAGAATCACCAACCGCCTCTGTCTCTATTGCGGTTCCGCTGGTCATTTTGTCATTTCATGTCCAGTAAAAGCCAGAGCTCGTCAGTAAGCGGAGGGCTACTGGTGAGCGCTACTACTCAGGTCTCTCCTTCAAGATCCTGTACTACCTTGTCGGTCCATCTACGCTGGACCGGTTCGGCAGCTTCCTGCAGTGCCTTGATAGACTCTGGGGCGGAGGGCTGTTTTATGGACGAAGCCTGGGCTCGGGAACATGACATTCCTCTCAGACAGTTAGGGGAGCCCACGGCCTTGTTCGCCTTGGATGGTAGTCCTCTCCCCAGGATTCAGCGTGAAACGCTACCTTTAACCCTCACTGTCTCTGGTAATCATAGCGAAACCATTTCTTTTTAAATTTTTCGTTCACCTTTTACACCTGTTGTTTTGGGCCATCCCTGGCTAGTGTGTCATAATCCTTCTATTAATTGGTCTAGTAATTCTATCCTCTCCTGGAACGTCTCTTGTCATGTGAAGTGTTTAATGTCTGCTATCCCTCCTGTTTCCTCTGTCTCTTCTTCACAGGAGGAGCCTGGTGATTTGACAGGGGTGCCGGAGGAATATCACGATCTGCGCACGGTGTTCAGGTGGTCCAGGGCCACCTCCCTTCCTCCGCACCGGTCGTATGATTGTAGTATTGATCTCCTTCCGGGAACCACTCCCCCCCGGGGTAGACTATACTCTCTGTCGGCTCCCGAACGTAAGGCTCTCGAAGATTATTTGTCTGTAGCTCTCGACGCCGGTACCGTAGTCCCTTCCTCCTCTCCCGCCGGAGCGGGGTTTTTTTGTTAAGAAAAGGACGGGACCCTGCGCCCCTGCGTGGATTATCGAGGGCTGAATGACATAACGGTTAAGAATCGTTATCCGCTTCCCCTTATGTCTTCAGCCTTCGAGATCCTGCAGGGAGCCAGGTTTTTCACTAAGTTGGACCTTCGTAACGCTTACCATCTCGTGCGCATCAGGGAGGGGGACGAGTGGAAAACGGCGTTTAACACTCCGTTAGGGCACTTTGAATACCGGGTTCTGCCGTTCGGCCTCGCTAACGCTCCAGCTGTCTTTCAGACATTAGTGAATGATGTACTGAGAGACATGCTGAACATCTTTGTTTTCGTTTACCTTGACGATATCCTGATTTTTTCACCGTCACTCCAGATTCATGTTCAGCACGTTCGACGTGTCCTCCAGCGCCTTTTAGAGAATTGTCTTTATGTGAAGGCTGAGAAGTGCTCTTTTCATGCCTCCTCCGTCACATTTCTCGGTTCTGTTATTTCCGCTGAAGGCATTAAGATGGATCCCGCTAAGGTCCAAGCTGTCAGCGATTGGCCCGTCCCTAAGTCACGTGTCGAGCTGCAGCGCTTTCTCGGCTTCGCGAATTTCTATCGTCGTTTCGTCCGTAATTTCGGTCAGGTGGCAGCTCCTCTCACAGCCCTTACTTCTGTCAAGACGTGCTTTAAGTGGTCCGTTTCTGCCCAGGGAGCTTTTGATCTCCTCAAGAAGCGTTTTACATCCGCACCTATCCTTGTTACACCTGACGTCTCTAGACAGTTCATTGTCGAGGTTGACGCGTCAGAGGTGGGCGTGGGAGCCATTCTTTCCCAGCGCTTCCATTCTGACGACAAGGTCCACCCTTGCGCGTATTTTTCTCATCGCCTGTCGCCGTCGGAACGTAACTATGATGTGGGAAACCGCGAACTGCTCGCCATCCGCTTAGCCCTAGGCGAATGGCGACAGTGGTTGGAGGGGGCGACCGTTCCTTTTGTCGTTTGGACTGACCATAGGAACCTTGAGTACATCCGTTCTGCCAAACGACTTAATGCGCGTCAGGCTCGTTGGGCGCTGTTTTTCGCTCGTTTCGAGTTCGTTATTTCTTATCGTCCGGGCTCTAAGAACACCAAGCCTGATGCTTTATCCCGTCTCTTCAGTTCTTCAGTAGCCTCCACCGACCCCGAGGGGATTCTCCCTGAGGGGCGTGTTGTCGGGTTGACTGTCTGGGGAATTGAGAGGCAGGTAAAGCAAGCACTCACTCACACTCCGTCGCCGCGCGCTTGTCCTAGGAACCTTCTTTTCGTTCCCGTTCCTACTCGTCTGGCCGTTCTTCAGTGGGCTCACTCTGCCAAGTTATCCGGCCACCCCGGCGTTCGGGGTACGCTTGCTTCTATTCGCCAGCGTTTTTGGTGGCCCACTCAGGAGCGTGACACGCGTCGTTTCGTGGCTGCTTGTTCGGACTGCGCGCAGACTAAGTCTGGTAACTCCCCTCCTGCCGGCCGTCTCAGACCGCTTTCCATTCCCTCTCGACCGTGGTCTCACATCGCCTTAGACTTTATTACCGGACTGCCTTCGTCAGCGGGGAAGACTGTTATTCTAACGGTTGTCGATAGGTTCTCTAAGGCGGCTCATTTTATTCCCCTCGCTAAGCTTCCTTCTGCTAAAGAGACGGCACAAATCATCATTGAGAATGTTTTCAGAATTCATGGCCTTCCGTCAGACGTCGTTTCGGACAGGGGTCCGCAATTCACGTCTCAATTTTGGAGGGAGTTTTGCCGTTTGATTGGGGCTTCCGTCAGTCTCTCTTCCGGTTTTCACCCCCAGTCTAACGGTCAAGCAGAACGGGCCAATCAGACTATTGGTCGCATCTTACGCAGTCTTTCTTTTCGTAACCCTGCGTCTTGGGCAGAACAGCTCCCCTGGGTAGAATACGCTCACAACTCGCTTCCTTCGTCTGCGACCGGGCTATCTCCTTTTCAGAGTAGCCTCGGGTACCAGCCTCCTCTGTTCTCGTCCCAGCTCGCCGAGTCCAGCGTCCCCTCCGCTCAGGCTTTTGTCCAACGTTGTGAGCGCACCTGGAAGAGGGTCAGGTCTGCACTTTGCCGTTATAGGGCGCAGACTGTGAGAGCCGCTAATAAGCGTAGGACTAAGAGTCCTAGATATTGTCGCGGTCAGAGAGTATGGCTCTCCACTCAAAACCTTCCCCTTAAGACAGCTTCTCGCAAGTTGACCCCGCGGTTCATTGGTCCGTTCCGTATTTCTCAGGTCATTAATCCTGTCGCAGTGCGACTTCTTCTTCCGCGACATCTTCGTCGCGTCCACCCGGTCTTCCATGTCTCCTGTGTTAAGCCCTTTCTTCGCGCCCCCGTTCGTCCCCCCCATCCTTGTCGAGGGCGCACCTATCTACAGGGTCCGTAAGATTTTGGACATGCGTCCTCGGGGCCGTGGTCATCAGTACCTAGTGGATTGGGAGGGGTACGGTCCTGAGGAAAGGAGTTGGGTTCCATCTCGGGACGTGCTGGACCGTTCGTTGATCGATGATTTCCTCCGTTGCCGCCAGGTTTCCTCCTCGAGTGAGTGGGGGGGTACTGTCATGTATTGTCATGTTATGTCTTGTTCCTGTTCTTTCTCTTCTCTTCGTTTCCCCCTGCTGGTCGTATTAGGTTACCTTCTCTCCCTTTCCTTCCCCCAGCTGTTCCTCATCTCCTCTAACTACCTCGTTTACTCTCTCCCACCTGTTCCCTTTTTTCCCTCTGATTAGGTCTCTATTTCTCTCTCTGTTTCTGCTTCTGTCTTTGTCAGATTCTCGTTTGCTTCACCCTTGTCCCGTCCTGTCGTAATCTGCCTCTTCATCAGATGCTACGTGTGATCAGGTACCTCTGTCCTCTACAACCCGCGCCTACCCGGAGAGACCAGCAGTCTGTTGCCGCTAACCCTGCTATTCTCCTCTGCTGCTAGAAGGGGACTCTCCTGTAAAGATCAGAGGACTTTATGATTTATTTGTCGCCCTCTCTGCGGGTTGTCTATTTTGTCAACCGATACATCTGAAGAGGATTTATGTCTTCCCTGTGTTTGGACATTAAAAGACTCTGTTTCTGTTAAACCGCTTTTGGGTCCTCACTCACCGGCATAACAAGTGCGACACAAACAACAACACAGAGTTACACATGGAATAAACAAGTGTACAGTCAAGTGTACACAATAGGAAAAAAATATTTTAAAGTATATATACAGTGTGTGCAAATGGCGTGAGGAAGTAAGGCAATAAATAGGCCATAGTAGCGGGGTAATTACAATTTAGCAAACTAACATTGAAGTGATAGATGAGCAGATGATGATGTGCAAGTAGAAATACTTGTTTGCAAAAGATCAGAAAAGAAAATTAAAACAATATGGGGATAAGGCAGGTAGATTGGATGGGCTATTTACAGATGGGCTATGTACAGTAGCAGTGATCGGTTAGCTACTTAGATAGCTGATGTTTAAAGTTAGTGAGGGAAATATAAGTCTCCAGCTTCAGCGATTTTTGCAATTCGTTCCAGTCATTTGCAGCAGAGAACTGGAAGGAAAGGCGGCCAAATGAGGTGCTGGCTTTGGGGATGACCAGTGAGATATACTTGCTGTTGTTATCATGACCAGTGAGCTGAGATAAGGCGGAGCTTTCCCTAGCATAGACTTATAGACTTATAGATGACCTGGAGCCAGTGAGTCTGGCGACGAATATGTAGCGAGGCCCTGCCGACTAGAGCATACAGGTCGCAGTGGTAGGTGGTATATGGGGCTTTGGTGACAAAACGGATGGCACTGTGATAGACTGTATCCAGTTTGCTGAGTCGAGTATTGGAAGCTATTTTCTAAATGACATCGCCGAAGTCGAGGATTGGTAGTCAGTTTTACGAGGGTATGTTTGGCGTTGTGAGTTAAGTTGGCTTTGTTGCGAAATAGGAAGCCGATTCTAGATTTAATTTTGGATTGGAGATGTTTTATATGAGTCTGGAAGGAAAGTTTACAGTCTAACCAGACACCTAGGTATTTGTAGTTGTCCACATATTCTAAGTCAGAACCGTCCAGAGTAGTGATGCTAGTTGGGCGGGCAGGTGTGGGCAGCGAACGGTTGAAAAGCATGCATTTGGTTTTACTAGCGTTTAAGAGCATTTGGAGGTCACGGAAGGAGTGTTGTGTGACATTGAAGCTCGTTTGGAGGTTTGTTAACACAGTGTCCAAAGAAGGGCCAGATGTATACAGAATGGTGTAGTCTGCATAGAGGTGGATCAGGGAATCACCAGCAGCAAGTGCGACATCGTTGATATATACAGAGAAAAGAGTCGGCCTGAGAATTGAACCCAGTGGCACTCCCATAGAGACTGCCAGAGGTCCGGACAACAGCCCCTCCAGTTTGTCACAATAAACTCAGTCTGAGAAGTAGTTGGTGAACCAGGCCATGCAGTCATTTGAGAAACCAAGGCTGTTGAGTCTGCTGATAGGAATATGGTGATTGACAGAGTCGAAAGCCTTGACCAGGTCGATGAAGATGGCTGCACAGTACTGTCTTTTATCGATGGGGGTTATGATATCGTATAGTACCTTGAGCGTGGCTGAGGTGCACCCGTGACCAGCTCGGAACCTGGATTGCCCAGAGGAGAAGGTATGGTGGGATTCGAAATGGTCAGTGATCTGTTTATTAACCTGGCTTTCGAAGAATTTAGAAAGGCAGGGCAGGATGAATATAGATCTATAACAGTTTGGGTCTAGAGTTTCACCCCCTTTGAAGAGTGAGATGACCGCTGCAGCTTTCCAATCTTTAGAGATCTCGGACGATACGAAAGAGAGGTTGAACAGACTGGTAATAGGGGTTGCAACAATGGCGGCGGATAATTTTAGAAAGAGAGGGTCAAGATTGTCTAGCCCAGGTCATTTGTACGGGTCCAGGTTTTGCAGCTCTTTCAGAATATCTGCTGTCTGGATTTGGGTGAAGGAGAAGCTGGGGAGGTTTGTGCAAGTAGCTGCAGGGGTTTCGGAGCTGTTGGCCAGCTGCCCTCAGTGCAGTGGGCAGCTGTGAGGAGGTGCTCTTATTCTCCATGGAGTTTACAGTGTCCCAAAACGTTTGGGAGTTAGAGCTAAAGGTTGCAAATTTCTGTTTGAAAAAGCTAGTCTTTGCTTTCCTGACTGACTGCGTGTATTGGTTCCTGACTTCCCTGAAAGTTGCATATCGCGGGGACTCTTCGATGCTAGTGCAGCCCGCCACAGGATGTTTTTGTGCTGGTCGAGGGCAGTCAGGTCTGGAGTGAACCAAGGGCTATATCTGTTCTTAGTTCTAAATGTTTTAAAAGGGGCAAGCTTATTTAAGATGGTGAGGAAATTACTTTTAACTTGTTATGGCTGCAATCCCGATATCGGGATAAGTGTCATCAACAACCGCTGAAAAGCATAGCGCTACATTCAATAAATATTACTACAAATATTTATATTCATGAAATCACAAGTGCAATATAGGAAAACACAGTTTAGCCTTTTGTTAATCCACCTGTCGTGTCAGATTTTGAAATGATGCTTTCAGCGAAAGCAATCCAAGCGTTTGTGTAAGTTTATCGATCGCACTACAAAACATGAAGTACACTTAGCATCAGGAAGCTTGGTTACAAAAATCAAAAAAGCAATCAAATTAATCGTTTACCTTTGATGATCTTCGGATGTTTTCACTCACGAGACTCCCAGTTACACAACAAATGTTCCGTTTGTTCCATAAAGATGATTTTATATCCAAAATACCTCCATTTGTTTGTCGCGTTATGTTCAGAAATCGACAGGAAACAGCAGTCACGACAGCGCAGATGAAAATTCCAAATAGTTTCCATAATGTCCACAGAAACATGTCAAACGTTTTTTATAATCAATCCTCAGGTTGTTTTTAAAATATATAATCGATAATATATCAACCGCAAATGTCTTTCACAGTAGGAGAGGGAAAACAATAGCTATCCAAATTCTGTTGCGCGAGCAAAACTCATGTGACCACTTGACGCGATGTTATCGTTCTGGCTCATTTTTCAAAAATAAAAGCCTGAAACTATGTCTGAAGACTGTTGACACCTTGAGGAAGCGAAAGGAAAAGGAATCTGGTTGATATCCCTTTAAATGGAGCAATGGGAGGCTATGGAACATGGAGTTTTCAAAATAGAAGCCACTTCCTGTTTTGTTTTTCCTCAGGATTTCGCCTGCAATATCAGTTCTGTTATACTCACAGACAACATTTTGACAGTTTTGGAAACTTTAGAGTGTTTTCTATCCAATACTAATAATAATATGCATATATTAGCACTGAGACTGAGGAGCTGGCCGTTTACAATGGGCACCTTTTCATCAAGATACTCAATACTGGCCCTGCAGCCATAAAAAGTTAACGAATGACCAGGCATCCTCGACTGACGGGATGAGGTCAATATCCTTCCAGGATACCCGGGCCAGGTCAATTAGAAAGGCCTGCTCAAAGAAGTGTTTTAGGGAGCGTTTAACAGTGATGAGGGGTGGTCGTTTGACCGCGGACCCATAGTGGATGCAGGCAATGAGGCAGTGGTCGCTGAGATCCTGATTGAAAACAGCAGAGGTGTATTTGGAGGGCAAGTTGGTCAGGATAATATCAATGAGGGTGCCCATGTTTACGGATTTAGGGTTGTACCTGGTGGGTTCCTTGATAATTTGTGTGAGATCGAGGGGATCTAGCTTAGATTGTAGGACTGCCGGGTAGTTAAGCATATCCCAGTTTCGGTCACCTAACCGTACGAACTCTGAAGATAGATGGGGGGCAATCAATTCACATGTGGTGTCCAGGGCACAGCTGGGAGCTGAGGGGGGTCTATATCAGACGGCAACAGTGAGAGACTTATTTCTGGACAGATTCATTTTTACAATTAGAAGCTCGAACTGTTTGGGCACAGACCTGAAAAGTATGACAGAACATTGCAGGCTATCTCCGGAGTAGATTGCAACTCCTCCCCCTTTGGCAGTTCTATCTTGATGGAAAATGTTGTAGTTGGGTATGGAAATCTCCACATTTCTGGTGACCTTCCTAAGCCAGTATTCAGGCATGGCTAGGACATCAGGGTTGGTGGAGTGTGCTAAAGCAGGGAGGCTTCTGATGTTAACATGCATGGAACCAAGGCTTTTTCAGTTACAGAAGTCAACAAATGAGAGTGCCTGGGGACACGCAAAGCCTTGGTTAACCTCCACATCACCAAAGGAACAGAGGAGGAGTAGGATGAGGGTACGGCTAAATGAAAGGAGCAGATTTCTGGGCATGGTAGAATAGATTCAAGGCATAATGTACAAGGGTAGGGTGGGGTGAGGGTGCAGTGGAGGTAAACCCAGGCACTGAGTGATGAAAAGAGAGGTTGTATCTCTGGACGCGCTAGTTATCCTGGGTGAGGTCACCGCATGTGTGGGAGGTGGGACAAAGGAGGTATCTGAGGCATGTTGAGTGGGACTAGGGGCTCCGCAGTAAACTAAAACAATGATAACTATCCTAAACAACAGTATACAAGGCAAATTGACATTTGAGAGAGACATAACAACGATGCATAAAAGCAATCACAGGTGTTGATTGGGAGAGCTAGCTAAGACAACAACAGGTAAGGCAACAACAGCTAATCAGCTAAGACAACAACAACAGGTAAAATGGTGATGGACAGGTAGAGAGGGTCGGTTAACTACACACAGAGCCTTAGTTCAAGGCTGGGGCCGACAGATAAACAGAAAATAATAAACAAAATGGAGTACCGTCATTAATGAACAGTCCAGCAGGCATCAGCTATTTAGCCAAGTGATCATAGGGTCCAGATGGAACAGGGAAGCCGCAGGTTATTAGTTACTACACTAGCATGTAGGAGACACAGCGTTTAAAGTTAGCAGGCCGGGGTTAGTAGAAGGGTCTGTTCCGACATCCGGCAAAGTCTGGTTAAGGGCACAGCGGATGGAGTTCCGTCGGCAAACCAGTTGTGGTGGTACGGCGGGGCGCCGTGTCGACAAAGGGTCCAGGCCAGATGGTGAAAGAGGTATTGTAGTTGTAGTAATTTTGTTTGCTAGCCGGGAGAAGCGCCTGGCTCGCTGCTAACTGGTGCTTGCTTCAGGGCAGGGGCGATAGTCACTATAGCCACTCAGTAGCTGCTAGCTAGCAGCAATGATCCGATGCAAAGGTCCAGAGCTTACGGCAAGGATCCGGTGGAGTAGTGGATTCTAGCCGTGCCTGGCTCAGAGCTAGCTTCGGGGCTGGGTCACTTGGTGGCAGCTAGCTAGCTGTGATGATCAGGAGTAATGGTCCAGGGCTTTACGGCAGGAATCCGGCATTGTAGTGGAGAAAACAGTCCGATACTGGCAGGATAACAAGTATTATCCAGGTTAAAAAAACGTCTGTTGTCTGTGCGGAAGGTAAAGGCCGCTAGCAGTGGCTGACAATGACTAAATAGCTGGTAGCTGGTTAGCCTCTGATGGCTAGCTGCTGATGGAGGTTCTGGCTATAAGGTCTAAAAAAAATAGCGGCTCCGTATCACTTTGGGTGAGGCGGGTTACTGGAAGGTATATTTATTCTAAAAATGGGAAAGAGATTGAAAATCGATTGAAATATATTACAAAAAAGACAAAAATACAAAAAGTACACGAGAGAACAAGCCACGTCTGCAATGCTACACCATCTTGGTTAAGTTGCCCTTGTCAGCGGGAACTTTCCATCTCGTCGTGTCCTCTGAAAGCAAATTCTTGCATGCCCAAAAACGCAGGCAAGGCCAGCAATACAGTCGGATTGAGGAAATGCTCCCTGTTAACCAGCTATTCTTTTGATACCAGGTGCTATTAAACGCCCTCACCTTTTCAACCTTCTTCACAAAACTGATCTCAGGCAGAGGTCGACCCTCGCTTTTAATTTGCACATTTTCCATGTACTCCAGAGAATGAAAGGGATTCTTCAACAAAAAGTCCAAGACATTTTTAGCAGCGTTGGCCATTCTACCATTCTGCCTCAGAAAACTGCACACTCACAATGATAGCTAACAAGCTACTGAAGTTAGCAAGGCAAATTTAAATAAATTGCACTAACCAGTGTCGTGTCTTTGGCTATGACGGATTAAGTGATATGACATGCTATTCTATAAAATAATTTCTCCGTAATTAATATTACCTGATTGAGCTAATCATGTAAATGTAATTAACTAGAGAGTCGGGGCACCACAAAATAATATTTATAGAGCTGTTATCTTCCGAATAAACTCTTAAAGACCTAGCAATATTTTACATCAATAGCAGTCAATATTAATCGTCATCTTAATTCAGTCTCATCTGAAAGTTGTACATTCTTGGTTATCTGCACGAACCCTGGCTAACAAGTTGAATCAGCAATACAAAATTGGGTTTAATTATTTATTTACTAAATACCTAACTAATCACACAGAATTACACATACACATAATTAAATCATATAACTTGATTACAAATTACGTCATAAAGGAAAACATCCCTAGTGGGCGGAACAGATATGACAGCTTGTTACACAAAAGAAAGGGCTGGGTTTGAGTGAAAGAGCGGGAAGACTGAGGAACAAAGGGCGAAGCTGTGCTATTATAAATATAGCATCTTATGCATTCTAAATTACCGCCCATTTGAAAAAGAAAATGCAATAAATATTTACTCTGAGCTGCGCTTCGGTAGGTTGATGGTAGATGAAAGGCCGTGTTGCCCAACCGAGTCCTTTGTCCTTTGAAGAATGTACCTGCAGGTAAAAAGTGGAGGACAGAGGAGCCTCTTAAAGAAGAAGTTACAGGTCTGTGAGAGCCAGAAATCTTGCTTGTTTGTAGGTAACCAAATACTTATTTTCCACCATAATTTGCAAATAAATTCATTAAAAATCCTACAATGTGATTTTCAGAATATTTTTTTTTCTGATTTTGTCTGTCATAGTTGAAGTGTACCTATGATGAAAATTACAGGCCTCTCTCATCTTTTTAAGTGGGAGAACTTGCACAATCTGACTAAATACTTTTTTGCCCCACTGTATGTCTGTGGAAGGGGGTGAGGCCAGCGAACAGTTTTGACTGGGCTGAGCGGGAACTGGACTTCCTCAGTGGTAGGGAGGCGAGCAGGCCAGAGGTGGATGAACGCAGTGCCCTTGTTTGGGTGTAGGGCCTGATCAGAGCCTGGAGGTACTGAGGTGCCGTTCCCCTCACAGCTCCGTAGGCAAGCACCATGGTCTTGTAGCGGAATAAACATATCTTTAACTTAGCCTACTCCCAACAAAGCCACGGGCTGACTCCCTCCAATCTGTCAGGCTCCATGCAGCCCTGCTCTACTTTACTATACTGTAGATTCTTCACAGAGAGAGATGCTCCTCCATGTGATCAATAATGGATGGGCCTGTCTCCTACCCTGCAGTAGGCCAGCAAATTAGGTAATGCAGGAGCTGCATTTAACTAGATGGGCTTGTTAATGCCTCCCCCTGGGAAGGGCCCGGTGGGTACCATGGAGTATTGTTTGTAGATCGCAGATCACAGTGCACTCCAAGTGGGTTGGGCACACCTTGGTGGCATCGTGGTGAGGGTGATAGGGATTGGCATTCATCTCTTCTGTTCTCTCAAACTGAACTCCTACCCCCTCCTTTACATCTACCCCCTCTTAGCCCTTGTTCAAACACCGCTCTATCGTTGGACTGAAAAAATAAATAAGTCAGTCTGAAACCATAAAGTGTGCCTCATTGGACGTTTGACTATAGTTCAGCAGCTACTGACGCTCGGTGCTGTTGAAGCACGCCTCTGTTTCATACAGCGTGCCAGAGCAGTTCTTCCTCTGCCGGAGAAATGGTAATGCATATGAATATATGTTAATTGCATGCAAATAAACATTGCTTCACTATCACACCCACAATGGAAGCACAATTCTGGTCTTCTGTAAAGGGTCGCTGTTACGCATGAATTCGACCCAAAACCAACGAGGAAGTCTGCTGCAGTGTTGAGAGCGTTTGTATGAAACCAATCATTATGTCAAGTAAAGCTGTTACCATGCCAGCACACTCTTAACTGTATATTACTCTATTTCACTTTTTTGCCCATACCTGTACCCTGTATCCTGTAGCCTAACCACATCCCTGACCATACCATCCTGTAGTTTTCATTCAACAATTGCTCCCCTACTACTTCCCTCACCCCTCACTTTAATTCCCCTTACCTCTTACCTCTTACCCCTTACCTCTTACCTCTTACCCCTTACCTCTTACCTCTTACCTCTTACCTCTTACCTCTTACCCCTTACCCCTTACCTCTTACCCCTTACCTCTTACCTCTTACCCCTTACCTCTTACCTCTTACCTCTTACCTCTTACCCCTTACCTCTTACCTTTTACCCCTTACCTCTTACCTCTTACCCCTTACCTCTTACCTCTTACCCCTTACCCCTTACCTCTTACCCCTTACCCCTTACCTCTTACCCCTTACCTCTTACCTCTTACCCCTTACCTCTTACCTCTTACCTCTTACCCCTTACCTCTTACCTCTTACCCCTTACCTCTTACCTCTTACCCCTTACCTCTTACCTCTTACCTCTTACCTCTTACCCCTTACCTCTTACCTCTTACCCCTTACGTCTTACCTCTTACCTCTTACCTCTTACCCCTTACCTCTTACCTCTTACCCCTTACCCTTACCTCTTACATCTTACCTCTTACCTCTTACCTCTTACCTCTTACCCCTTACCTCTTACCCTTACTGTTATCCTTACCACATGGACATTCATTATCTTTCTTGGGGTTTTAAAATGAGGGAAGATAGGCTAAACTTGTTGGAGCTTTCAAGAATCCCCTATATGTCACGAATATTACCGAAGGTGACTCCCCTTGTTCGGGTGGCGCTCGGCGGTCGTCGTCGCCGGTCTACTAGCTATCGCTGATCCATTGTTCTGTGTTCGTTTAGTTCTGTCTAATTGGTATCACCTGTTTCTTGTTTGGTTGTTAGGATAGGGTTATATATAGTCTGTTCAGCCCGCTTCTGTTTCGTGCGGGCTTGTTCTCCTGTTTCTTTGTTTGAGTGTATTTTGTTGGCATTTGGGTTTCACGCTGTCCGTTTATATTTCTGTTCATTTGTGTTTCCACTTTTGTACATGTTATGTTTCCAGGACATTAAAGCGTGTTGTTTTTCCCACATCCTTTGCTCTCTGCGCCTGACTCCACACCTCTTCACTCATTTACACGTAACAGAAGCCCGCACCTTCTATGGAGTCAGCAGGAGCAGCGACCACTCCTCTTCCCACTATGGAAGAGCGAGTTCAACATCACACGTCCATCCTCCATCGCCTAGGATCAGTGATGGATCAGATGATGGAGAGGATGGATCGTTGGGAGAGGAATGGTTTCCCTACTACTACCCCACCGACCCTCCTACCAGCAACTCTACCATCTCCCCCATCTGGATCCGGTTCCAGCGCTCTGCACATGACGCCTCCGAGGAATTACGATGGAGCAGCGACGGGGTGCCAGTGATTCCTGCTGCAATTAGACCTCTACCTGGCCACCGTTCGGCCGGCCCCCTCGGAGGAGGAGAGAGTAGGGGTCCTCATCACCTGCCTGACCGGTAGAGCCCTGGAGTGGGCTAATGCGGTCTGGAACGGGCCCGACTCAGCGAAGGACAACTACCCGGAGTTCATCCGCCGTTTCAGGGCCGTGTTCGATCACCCTCCAGAAGGTCGAGCGGCGGGTGAGAGATTGTTCCATCTTAGACAGGCGACGAAGAGTGCGCAGGACTTCGCGCTGGAGTTCCGGACCTTGGCTGCGGGAGCAGGCTGGAACGACAGGGCCCTGATAGACCATTACAGGTGTAGCCTGAGAGAGGACGTCCGTAGGGAGCTGGCCTGTCGGGATACTACGCTTAGCCTGGATGGACTGATAGACCTGTCGATCCGGTTGGACCATCTGCTAGCTGCTCGTGGACGTTCCGAAAGGGTCCTGTCAGTTCTACCTCCTGATCATCCTGCCCCTATCCCGATGGAGCTAGGAGGGACTGCGTCAAGGGAGATCGGAGGAGGAAGCTCCTCCTGTACCAGTTGTGGCCGGAGAGGGCACACGTCTGGTCGGTGCTGGAGGAATTCATCTGGGAATCGTGAGGGCAGGCAGAACACTCATCGGTCACCCCAGGTGAGTAAGCACCACACTCTCCCAGAGTTTCCTGTCGGTCACATGTTCCTATTAATTTGTTTCCTTAATTATTCTCCTTCTCTCCAGCATAAGGCACTGGTAGATTCAGGCGCAGCTGGAAACTTTATAGATCGCGGACTCGCTCAGAGGTTGAGGATTCCGTTAGTAAAAGTAGACCCCCCTTTTCCCGTGCACTCTTTAGATAGTCGACCATTAGGGTCAGGGCTGGTAAAGAAAGCCACAATTTAGTTGGAGATGATTACGCAGGGGAATCACAAGGAGCGAATTAGTTTGTTCCTTATCGATTCACCTGCATTTCCAGTTGTTCTGGGGATTCCCTGGCTAGCTATTCATAATCCTACGATTTTGTGGAAACAGGGAACTCTACAGGGGTGGTCTGATGAGTGTTCAGGCAGGTGTGTAGGGGTTTCCATCGGTGCGACAACGGTGGAGAGTCCAGACCAGGTTTCCACCGTGCTCATTCCTGCTGAGTATGACGATTTGGCTATCGTTTTCAGTAAAAAGAAAGCGACCCAATTACCACCCCATAGGCAGGGGGATTGCGTGATAAATCTCCAGGGTAACGCTGCACTCCCCAGGAGTCATGTGTATCCTTTGTCCCAGGAGGAGAAGGTGGCTATGGAAACTTATATCACCGAGGCTCTGGGACAGGGGTACATTCAGCCCTCCATGTCACCTGTCTCTTCGAGTTTCTTTTTTGTGAAGAAAAAAGATGGTGGGTTACGTCCGTGTATTGACTATAGAGGTCTAAATTCCATCACAGTGGGTTTTAGTTACCCACTACCTCTCATTGCTACAGCAGTGGAATCATTTCACGGAGCGCAGTTCTTCACTAAACTGGATCTCAGGAGTGCTTATAATTTGGTGCGTATTCGGGAGGGAGATGAGTGGAAAACTGCATTTAGCACTATGTCGGGCCATTATGAGTACCTCGTCATGCCATACGGTTTAATAAATGCTCCAGCTATATTTCAATCCTTTGTGGATGAAATACTCAGAGACCTGCACGGATAGGGTGTAGTGGTGTATATTGACGATATTTTGATCTACTCCGCTACACGCACTGAGCATGTATCTCTTGTGCGCAAGGTTCTTAGACGACTGCTGGAGAATGACCTGTATGTGAAGGCGGAGAAATGTGAGTTTTCCAAACAATCAGTTTCCTTCCTGGGTTATCGCATTTCCAGCTCTGGTTTGGTAATGGAGGGTGACCGCATAAAGGCCGTGCGTAATTGGCCGACTCCGACCACGGTAAAGGAGGTGCAGCGGTTTTTGGGATTTGCCAATTACTACCTATCCGGGGTTTTGGTCAGGTAGCTGCCCCTATTACCTCACTGCTGAAGGGGGGGCCGGCGCGTTTGCAGTGGTCAGCAGAGGCGAACGGAGCTTTTCATAAGTTGAAGGCGATGTTTACTGAGGCGCCGGTGTTGGCACATCCGGACCCTTCTTTGGCGTTTATAGTAGAGGTGGACGCATCCGAGGCTGGGGTTGGAGCGGTGCTCTCACAGCGTTCGGGTGTGCCTCCGAAACTCCGCCCCTGTGCCTTTTTTTCAAAGAAACTCGGACCAGCGGAGCGGATTTATGATGTGGGGGATAGGGAGTTGTTGGCTATGGTTGAGGCCCTGAAGGTGTGGAGACACTGGCTTGAGGGGGCTAAGCACCCTTTCCTTATCTGGACTGACCATCGTAACCTGGAGTATATCCGATCAGCTAGGAGAATGAATCCTCGTCAGGCAAGGTGGGCCATGTTTTTCACCAGATTTCGTTTCACTATCTCGTATAGACCAGGTTCCCTCAACACTAAGGCTGACGCGCTGTCAAGACTCTATGACACTGAGGACAGGTCCATCGATCCTACTCCCATCATTCCGGCAGCTAAGCTGGTGGCACCAGTAGTATGGGATGTGGACGCAGACATCGAGCGGGCGCATAGGGGGGAACCTGCGCCTCCACAGTGTCCGGAGGGTCGTAGGTACGTGCCGCTGGCTGTCCGTGATCAATTGATTCGATGGGCTCATTGTCTACCCTCGGCGGGTCACCCAGGTATTTATAGGACAGTGCGAGGTCTTGAGAGGAAGTACTGGTGGCCCACTTTGAGGAGGGATGTGCGATTCTATGTTTCCTCCTGTTCGGTGTGCGCCCAGAGTAAGGCTCCTAGACACCTGCCAAGAGGTAAATTACAACCTCTTCCCGTTCCACAACGGCCGTGGACCCATCTTTCGGTAGATTTTCTTACTGACCTCCCCCCTCTCAGGGTAACACTACAATCCTAGTCGTTGTGGATCGGTTCTCTAAGTCCTGCCGTCTTATCCCATTGCCCGGTCTCCCTACCGCCCTACGGACTGCGGAAGCTCTTTTCACCCATGTCTTCCGGCACTACGGGGTGCCCGAGGATATAGTTTCTGATCGGGGCCCCCAATTTATCTCCCGTGTTTGGAGGGCATTTATGGAACGTCTGGGGGTCTCGGTCAGCCTGACCTCAGGGTATCACCCGGAGAGTAATGGTCAGGTGGAGAGAGTTAACCAGGAGGTGGGTAGGTTTCTGCGATCGTATTGCCATGACCGGCCAGGGGAGTGGGCGAGATATATTCCCTGGGCAGAAATAGCCCAGAACTCACTAAGCCACTCCTCTACCAACATGTCACCATTTGAGTGCGTGTTGGGGTACCAGCCAGTCCTGGCACCATGGCATCAGAGCCAGACTGAGGCTCCTGCGGTGGAGGAGTGGGTACAGCGCTCTAAGGAGACCTGGAGGGCGGTCCAAGAGTCATTACGCCAAGCGAGTATAAGGCAGAAGAAGAGCGCTGATCGTCACCGCAGTGAGGCCCCAGTGTTTGCACCTGGGGACAGGGTCTGGCTCTCGACCCGAAACCTGCCTCTCCGCTTGCCCTGCCGGAAGCTGGGTCCGCAGTGTATAGGGCCATTTAAAGTCCTGAGGAGAATAAATGAGGTTTGTTATCGATTATTACTTCCTTCGTATTATCGTATTAACCCCTCATTTCATGTGTCTCTTCTCAGGCCGGTGGTAGCTGGTCCTATGCAGGAAGATGAGGTTCCGGAGGTTCCTCCGCCCCCTCTGGACTTCGAGGGGTCCCCGGCGTACAAGATACGAGCTATTCTGGACTCGAGACGCCGGGTGAGAGGCTTGCAGTACCTCGTTGACTGGGAGGGGTACGGTCCGGAGGAGAGGTGCTGGGTCCCGGTGAGGGATATTCTAGACCCATCTATGTTGAGTGAATTCCATCGCCTCCGTCCGGATCGCCCAGCGCCTCGGCCCCCGGGTCGTCCCCGAGGCCGGCGTCGGCGCGCTGCGGGAGCTGCGCGTCAGGAGGGGGGTACTGTCACGAATATTACCGAAGGTGACTCCCCTTGTTCGGGTGGCGCTCGGCGGTCGTTGTCGCCGGTCTACTAGCTATCGCTGATCCATTGTTCTGTGTTCGTTTAGTTCTGTCTAATTGGTATCACCTGTTTCTTGTTTGGTTGTTAGGATAGGGTTATATATAGTCTGTTCAGCCCGCTTCTGTTTCATGCGGGCTTGTTCTCCTGTTTCTTTGTTTGAGTGTATTTTGTTGGCATTTGGGTTTCACGTTGTCCGTTTATATTTCTGTTCATTTGTGTTTCCACTTTTGTACATGTTATGTTTCCAGGACATTAAAGCGTGTTGTTTTTCCCACATCCTTTGCTCTCTGCGCCTGACTCCACACCTCTTCACTCATTTACACGTAACACTATAATACACATTGGACATTTAATAGTACCAACATGGGAATGACATAGCCATTGGTAGAAAAATATATAAAATATATATATAATTGCTAAATCTTTAAATGGGGGATCAGGGGGTTAATCTGCATATGGAAACAGCATCTAACGTCATGTAGCCTATATCTCAGCAGGCTACTACTTTCCTATTTGATTGTTTATGCATTTTATTGTGCACTATGTAAGCTCTGTAGGAGAGCTATCTCTCTATGCATTTCTGTATCACTGACAGACTCAGCTAAACCATGGACCTTGGGAGCCTTGACCTGCTAACACACCAGCCTCGGCCCTCCAACAGGGCCCTCGCTCTCCCTCATGGCCTCTCCTGGCCCCCTCCTGGTCCCTATGGTGTCTGATTGGTTCTCTGTGAGGATTTAAAAGGGCCCCTCAATTAGGCATGGGTGGAAGTGCCTGTCGGAATGAGACTGTGTCTGGTTGTACCACTCTGCATGCGGGGGCTGGCGCAGTGCCATGGCTCGGGGTCATGAACCGCGGCTCTACCAGCTCTCTAATGTCTGAGGCGTACGCCTCGCTGAGTGACACGCTGTATGCAAAAGAGAGAGGAAGGGGAGGAAGGGTAGGGAAAGGGAGAGAGGAAGGAGAAACAAGGAGAGTGTGAGAGAGAGAGAGAGATTGGGTGGTGTGTGTGTTTGTGAGAGCGAGTGTGGGACAGAGAGAGAGAGAGAGAGAGAGAGAGAGAGAGAGAGAGAGAGAGAGAGAGAGAGATGGTCCCTGATTCTAAATCTGCTCCCTTCCTTTGCTAATGATTGCTGTTCGATGAGGGAAGTAAGGAGTGGGGGTGGAGAGAAGGTGAAAGGGGAGTGATGGGGTGGGGGTGGGGGGGGGTGAGGAGCAGGTGAGGAGCAATGGCAGGTGTGACTGTCAGGTCCAATCACCCATGTGCCAAAAACCCAATACCCAAAAGAAATAGCACTCTCTTCTTCCGCTCTCCCCCTTTTTCCTCTCTCCCCCCATTTCCACCTCTCACTCCTCCTCTTCCCTCCATTCTCCATCTTCACCTCACTTGTCCTCCTTCCCCCTCCCCTTTTCTGGTGCTCTTTCACTCTCTCCGCACCTGTCGACTCGATTATGTAAATAAGCATCAGCGGCTGACCCTTAAAGAGCAGATTATGACTCAGTTATTCCATTGGGGGAAGGAGGGGGGCAGTATTTGCACCACATTTGGAAAGTTATGTCCCTCCTGTGTCCCCTTGTGTGTGTGTTTGTGTGTGTGTTCGTATTCATTTGTGTGTGTATGAGGGAGAGCAGGACATTGGGGTCATAATAGCAAGTTTCTTAGTGGGTAAACTTAGTGTGTCTCTCTCTCTCTCTTTTTGCCTCTATGTGTAGCAGGACGTCCCATGGTGGATGCAGTGCCACTCTGCTCCTGGCTCCTGTACACCAAAGCCCCAGAGCAGGGGACCCGACACAGTGTGACTGACTGCCGCTTGCCCATTAAACCCCTCTCTGGAATCTGGGACAGAACACAGACATAGACCAGACATATGGGAGCATCCATAATCTGGTTTGCAGACACCCACTAAGGGACACATTTACCCCCAGACTGTACTCTACTGATAAATGTATTTTTTAAAATATATTTTTGCTCTCCATTAGTCTGACTGTCTGTCTCCCTCCCCCTCCTTTGTTATCTAACCTCTCTACAGTTAGCATAAAGCGATGGCCTACTTTCAAAGCTTCCCGTCTTGGCATTTGACAGACATGGCAAAGAAATTAAAGCTTGCTTATGACGTGTCTATTGGCATTTCTGACGGCGTTGAGTGTTGCCCAGAGCCTGACCTTTTTGCTTGGAAGCTCCATTGGATTTTGTTACAGCAAAAAGTTGGAGAGAGAGAGAGAGAGACAGAGAGAGAGAGAGAGAGAGAGAGAGAGAGAGAGAGAGAGAGAGAGAGAGAGAGAGAGAGAGAGAGAGAGAGAGAGAGAGACAGAGAGACAGAGAGACACAGAGAGAGACACAGAGAGAGACACAGAGAGAGAGAGAGAGAGAGAGAGAGAGAGAGAGAGAGAGAGAGAGAGAGAGAGAGAGAGAGAGAGAGAGAGAGAGAGAGAGAGAGACAGAGAGAGACACAGAGAGAGACACAGAGAGAGACACAGAGAGAGAGAGAAAGAGAGAGAGAGAGAGAGAGAGAGAGAGAGAGAGAGAGACAGAGAGAGAGAGAGAGACAGAGAGACAGAGAGAGACACAGAGAGAGACACAGAGAGAGACACAGAGAGAGAGAAAGAGAGAGAGAGAGAGAGAGAGAGAGAGAGAGACAGAGAGACAGAGAGAGACACAGAGAGAGACACAGAGAGAGACACAGAGAGAGAGAGAGAGAGAGAGAGAGAGAGAGAGAGAGAGAGAGAGAGAGAGAGAGAGAGAGAGAGAGAGAGAGAGAGAGAGAGAGAGAGATAGCGGTGATGAGATAGGAGGGGAAGTCTCAGACAATGATACCATTGAACAAAGCTTACATTTTTCAAAAAGACTTGATTCATAAAAAATGCAGGCCATTTCGTTTTGCAGACAATGTTTAAATATGGTAACTATTACGATTTAAAGCTGATGCTGCTTTTTGCAATCTATGATATTGGGCTGAAAGAGAGGAGGGGACGCCTCTCAAATCAAGTCAAACTTTATTTGTCACAGGCGCCGAATACAACAGGATACAACCTTACTGTGAAATGCTTACTTACAAACCCGTAAACCAAAGATGCAGTTTAAAGAAAATCCAGTTAAGAAAATATTGACAAAACAAACTAAAGTAAAACAATTTTAGAAAGTAACACAATAAAATAACAATAATGAGGATACATACAGGGGATACCGGTACCAAGTCAATGTGCGGGGGCACAGGTTAGTCAAGGTCATTTGTACATGTACTCTAGGTAGAGGTAAAGTGACTATGCATAGATAATAAACAGCGAGTACCAGCAGTGTAAAAACAAGCAGTCTTATGGCTTGGGGGAAGAAACTGTTAATGAGCCTTTTGGACCTAGACTTGGCGCTCTGGTACGCTTGCTGTGTGGTAGCAGAGAGAGCAGTCTATGACTTTGGTGACTGGAGTCTTTGACAATTTTTAGGGCCTTCCTCACCTGGTATAGGGTTCTGGATGGAAGGAAGTATGGCCCCAGTGATGTACTGGGACGTACGCACTACCCTCTCTAGCGCCTTGCGGTCGGGTGCCAAGCAGTTGCCATACCAAACGATGTTGCAGCCAGTCAAGATGCTCTCAATGGTGCAGCTGTAGAACATTTTGAGGATCTGAAGGCCCTGAGGTAGAAGAGGTGTTGTCGTGCCCTTTTCACAACTGTGTTGGTGTGTTTGGACCATGATAGATCCTTAGTGATGTGGACACACAGGAGCTTGAAGCTCTCGACCTATTCCACTACAGCCTCGTCAATGTGAATGGGGCCGTACTGGAGTCATTGGAGTCGTGCGTGGCCATGCAGTCGTGGGTAAACAGGGAGTACAGGAGGGGACTAAGTACCCACTCCTGAGGGGCACCAGTGTTGAGGGTCAGTGTGGCGGATGGGTCTTTTCCTGCCCTCAACAACCCTCCTGATGGGGGTGTACCATCAGGAAGTGCAGGATCCAGTTGCAGAGGGAGGTGTTCAGTCCCAGGAGCCTTAGTTTAGTGATGAGCTTTGAGGGCACTATGGTGTTGAACACTGAGATATAGTGAATGAACCGCATTCTCACGTAGGTGTTCCTTTTGTCCAAGTCGGAAAGGGCAGTGTGGAGTATAATAGAGATTGTGTCATCTGTGGATCTGTTGGTGTGGTATGCAAATCGTAGTGGCTCCAGGGTGTCTGGGATGATGGTGTTGATGTGAGCCATGACCAGCCTTTCAAAGCATTTTATGGTTACCGAAGTGAATGCTACGGGGCGATGGTCATTTAGACAGGTTACCTTGGAGTTCTTGGGTACAGGGGCAATGGTGGTCTGCTTGAAACATGTAGGTATTACATACTGGGTCAGATGAGGAGGAGATGCAGAGGGCACTCCTCTTCTGATGGAGCCATGAACTATGCAACTAAGCCTTCGACACTATCTGCTAGTAACAATTCTCCTACTCTATAGTGAATCTGCTGTGACCAATACAAGGTGGGGTTTCACCTTTTCTTTCTGATGTGATTATTTTGCAAGTACGATACATTCTACAGTCCGGAGATTCTCACTTTTGTCTCTTGTAACTTCGACTGGCTATGATGAAAGTATTAACCCCATGAGGACCTCAGGAACACCCCCCAAACCAACTGCCAGTTTGTATGCTGTGGTTGTTGAGGCTGTCACACCCTGACCATAGTTTGCTTTGTATGTTTCTATGTTTTGTTTGGTCAGGGTGTGATCTGAGTGGGCATTCTATGTTACATGTCTAGTTTGTCTATTTCTATGTTTGGCCTGATATGGTTCTCAATCAGAGGCAGGTGTTAGTCATTGTCTCTGATTGGGAACCATATTTAGCTAGCCTGTTGGGTGTTGGGTTTTGTGGGTGATTGTTCCTGTCTCTGTGTTTGCACCAGATAGGGTTGTTTTGGGTTTTCACGTTTCTTGTTTTTGTTAGTTTGTTCATGTGAAGTGCTTTATTAAACATGAATCAAAATAACCACGCTGCGCTTTGGTCCGCCTCTCCTTCAAGTCAAGAAAACCGTTACAGAGGCTACTCAGGTCTGGGTCTGGGTCCTGGGTGTGAGGTCCAGTAGAAGAAAGACAATATTGTGTGGAATACCATATTTCTTTCTCCAGGAGGCCAAGAGGTCAATACAAATTTCTTTGAAGATAAGAATGAAGAGACTTTGTGTGTATGTGTGCTTGCGAGTGTTGATGGTTTAAAGGCTTCTAACCTGACCGCCCCTCTACTCTGATGGTACTGTATATCTTTTCAAATTGGTGTTCAAAGATCACCTGTGTTTTATCAAACATGTCACCTGTAGGCCTATTGTTTTTAATGTACATCGCATCAGTATGAATTACATGAATGAACATAATCCTTGTTTTTCATTTGGGTGGTAAGGGAGGGCAGTAGTGCATGCTGTTTACTTGGCATGGTGATAATGCAGCATGAGTTATGCTAAGCTAACGTCCAGTCAAGAAAAATAAATAAGCTAAATGCTGAAGGGCACATGTTTTTTTGTCCATTGAAATGCTGACACATTGAGTCTGATGCACTGCAGGAGGTCTGGTGGAACACTGTGTAGTAGCTGTAACAGACCCTTAATAAACTGCATTCAGACACATTTATTTAGCTCACTGTACCTCCATGTCTTTTTTACCTCAGGCTTTGTCCTCCTGGCTTACTCACAGTAGCAGGTGGTCATACAGTGCCTTTGGAAAGTATTCAGACCCCTTGACTTTTTCCACATTTTGTTACATTACAGCCTTATTCTGAAATTGATTCAATAAATACAAATCCTCATCAATCTACAAACAATACCCCATAATGACAAAGTGAAAACTTTCAAAAATAGACCATTTTCTATGAGACTCGAAATTGAGCTCAGATGCATCCTGTTTCCATTGATCATCCTTGAGATGTTTCTACAACTTCATTGGAGTCCACCTCTGGTAAATTCAATTGATTGGACATGATTTGGAAAGACACACACCTGTCTATATAAGGTCCCACAGTTGACAGTGCATTTCAGAGCAAAAACCATACCATGACGTCGAGGGAAAGCTTCGAGGCAAGATTGTGTTGAGGCATAGACCTGGGGAAGGGTACCAAAAAATGTGTGCAGCATTGAAGGTCCCAAAGAACACAGAGGCCTCCATCATTCTTAAATGGAAGAAGTTTGGAACCATCAAGACTCTTCCTAGAGCTGGCTGCCCAGCCAAACTGAGCATTTGGGGAAGAAGGGCTTTGGTCAGGGAGGTAACCAAGAACCCGATGGTCACTCTGACAGAGCTCTTCTGTGGAGATGGGAAAACCTTCCAGAAGGACAACCATCTCTGTAGCACTCCCCCAATCAGGTCTTTATGGTACAATGGCCAGACGGAATCTACTCCTCAGTAAAAGGCACATGACAGCCCGCCTGGAGTTTGACAAAAGGCACCTAAAGGACTCTGACCATGAGACGCAAGATTCTCTGGTCTGATGAAACCAAGATGGAACTCTTTGGCCTGAATGCCAAATGTCACGTCTGGAGGAAACCTGGCACCATCCCTACTGTGATGCATGGTGGTGGCAGCATCATGATGTGGGAATTGTTTTTCAGCGGCAGGGACTAGTCAGGATCGAGGGAAAGATGAACAGAGCAAAGTACAGAGAGATCCTTGTTAAAAACCTGCTCCAGAGCTCTCAGTACCTCAGAGTGGGGCGAAGGTTTACCTTCCAACAGCACAACGACCCCAAGCACACAGCCAAGACAACGCAGGAGTGGCTTCGGGACAAGTCTCTGAATGTCCTTGAGTGGCCAAGCCAGAGCCCAGACTTGAACATGATCTAACATCTCTGGAGAGACCTGAAAATAGCTGTGCAAAGACGCTCCCCATCCAACCTGACAGAGCTTGAGAAGATCTGCAGAGAAGAATGGGAGAATATCCCCAAATACAGATGTATCAAGCTTGTAGCGTCATACCCAAGAAGACCGGAATCTGTAATTGCTGCCAAAGGTGCTTCAAGAAAGTACTGAGTAAAGGGTCTGAATGCTTACGTAAATGTAATATTTAAGTTTTTTTATATATATAAATTAGCAACATTTTCTAAAAAAACATTTTTTCTTTGTCATTATGGGGTATTGTGTGAAGATTGATGAAGGAAAAAATCTATTTAATCGAATTTTAGAATAAGGCTGTAATGTAACAAACTGTGGAAAAGTCAAGGGCTCTGAATACTTTCTGAAGGCACTGTAGCTGGCACGGCCTGGGTGTAGCGTGAGCTGAATAGAAAGGGGCTGAGCTAAGAATAGAAGCCATGTAGTAGAGTGACGGTCTGTCTGTCTGAGCCTGTATTAATTAACCAGTGTCAAGGTGGAGCCATGTGACAGAAGGGGAAGTGAGAGGAGAAGATTGGGGAGTGAATCTTAAATCCAGCGAAAGAGAGAGATGAAGAGGAAAAGAAGTGGAGGCAGGGAGGGGAGGGAGGGGAGGGGAGAGGGGTCGACATCCCTGCTAATTCGCTGACATGGGGGCGAGGGAAGAGTTGGCCTCTAATAGTAGTGTTTCTTGAAGGAGCAGGAGTAGCTATGCGAGGAACAAACGTAACTGTGCCCCGCAAATCCTGTAGCCAATTAGTCTGTATGAATAATTAAAGATCATTGTCTGTGCGGGGCGGCTGCAGATTGAGTTTCCCTCTGCCAGGCTAGATTGTTATGACAAGTAGTGACTACATAATGATATTAGGGATTAATAATTCAAGGCAGTCTGTGTTGTTGCAGGTGACAGGGCCCGCAGTGCACTCACTCTCTCTATACCACAAATTATGGAGGTCAGAAATCAGAAATGGAAATCGAAATGTATGTGTACGCATATGTGTGTGTGCATTTCAGTTTGTGTACGCGAGTGTGGTGTGCCTGAGTACGTATGTGCATGCATGCATGAGTGCTGGTATGTCTGTGAGTGTCTGTTAGTAACTTAGATTATAGGGGTTTGGTTGATTAGGGTGTAAGCTAATCTTGCTGGCTAGCAGTGGCACATCTGCTATAATGATGATGAAGACTACACAACAAATGAGAGTGATGCTGAGTGATATGTGTGTCACAGTGCAGGGGTGTAGAGGATGGACGGGTGGAGGAGATGGTGGGCGTTAGGGGGGTTGAAGGATAGAGAGACAGCTGTGGCATCCATGTGCCAAACCACCATCACCACCAGGACCATAGGCACCACATGCCTGTATGGCTTCTGCACCAGTAGGCCCGGCCTAGTGGACCCAGCCTACCCATCAGGTCTGTCCACTGGGTCCCTTAAGAGAGCTGCATGCCCAGGCCTGTCCAGCATGGGGAGGTCCTCTCTCACAGTGACAGATGCTGGATGACAGATCCTTTCCAACCAGGAGGGCTTGGTGGTCTCTCTGCTGCAGCTCCACATCTGGGCCCAGCTGGCACTGTCTGACTGTCTGACTCTCACCCACCTGCTGGAATTGAATTTGAATTCCTGCAGAGCAGAGAGGGAGAGAGAGATAGAGATAAATACAATAGATAGATATATAGATATGTAGAGTGAGCGAGCGACCAAGAGAAAGAGGAGAGAGAGAGAGAGAGAGAGAGAGAGAGAGAGAGAGAGAGAGAGAGAGAGAGAGAGTTGTGAGTGATTGATCGAGTGAGAGAAGGAGAGTGGAAACATCCTTTAGTGTGATTGCCAGTGTCAGTTCCAATGTGAGGAGTGTGGATTTGGAGAAAGTTGGGAGCGCTCGGAGATCTCTGCAAAAGTAGCAGGGAATCTATCATTCCTTTTGCAGAGCCCAAAGGCCAGAGAGAGGCAGCAGACACTTTCCACAGACATGCTGAGATCTCCTTATGGAAAAGTTGGCTTCTCCCAGTAGAGTTGTATTACTCGGGGTAAAATCAGAGTTTAGCAAGTGTTAGATTTGAACACAACCCCTTTAGACTCCTGCCCAGCGGAGAACCCTGACAATTGGACCTTAGGAATCCTTAGACCTTCTCTTAAAGGTGTAGAAGGCCCTTATGGTCCCCCACTGCTCCTGCCTATGTGTCTCACAGACTGTTTGTGGCAGCTGTCACTATGTACAACTCACTTGGAGGCAAAGAGGAGGCCTATACTCTTTAGGTATAAAAGGATGCTGGTTGGAAGACAAACTTAATTTAAGAAATAATTGAGGAAAGGAAAGGAAATTAAGATAGGTGAAGTTTGGTAAAACTGATGTCTTGTTTATGTTTACATGTTAATCATAGTTTTATATTGAATTAAGTCAGCCTCCATGGAATGCCTTACAAATCTATAATCCAACCAATTTATAACCTAACATACAAATGACTCACATATCAACACAACAAAATCTGCCAAAGGGACGGTGTGCATTTGAGCAGAATATGGTGGGTGTCCATTGAATTAAAATTGCATCAAAGCATATCAAACCATATTAGTTCCCCATTCCAGGAATGACCCCAGTGTCTTTCTTATTCAAACAGAATGTAACATACAGTTAATAAAACATATGTCCATCTAAAGGGAAATTGTATGCAATTCGCCATCCTAAGAAATGAATAACTCTTACAGATGTGTGACTTACATCGTCTGATTGACATTTAACCCTCTAATTTATAGCACACGAGGTGATCAATAAATTAGTGACACGCCATCAGATCTCTGATTTAATTGCTGAGCACTTACATTATTCATCTTCGGAGTTCTATTTGTGAATTGGATACGTTAGCAACTGGTTCTCAACGTTGATTACGAAGTTAAAGAGTGATCAGAGTGAATGGGATATTCATTTGTAAAAAGCATTGGCCTCATGAGTTCAATTGATCTCACAGGGACACCATAGTAGCACATCCATATCATTTTGGTGGTAGGATGAAAAGGACACACTGTGACATAGGCCATTATGGTGGATGTGCAGTGAGGAGGCAGTCAAAGAGAGTATAATTGTTCTGCCCAAGGTGAGGGCTTTTATTTGCAAGTGGGGATAATAATAGGTGCCAAAAACACTTACAATATTTCCAAAATAATAAACAGGATGAAGTAATGCCTGAATTAGCATGAGCAGCAGGAAGTACAGCCCAACCTTGCCCTGTCTGGCCACAACAGGAACTGATGGGTTTAAATAGGCAACTCTTTACACATATTGCCATTCACCACAGAACATTTTACATGTCAATGTTTCCTAATTATCCCATGAATGGAAAGAGCAATGAAAAATGTGGAGCCGAAAACAAATTGTGGTTCCTAAACCAAATGAAACATAATAAAAAAAAAAAGATTTCACCTTTATTTAACCAGGTAGGCTTGTTGAGAACTAGTTCTCATTTACAACTGCGACCTGGCCAAGATAAAGCAGAGCAGTTTGACACATACAACAACACAGAGTTACACATGGAATAAACAAACATACAGTCAATAATACACTAGAAAAAAAGTCTATATACATTGTGCGCAAATGAGGTAAGATAAGGGGGGTGAGGCAATAAATAGGCTATGGTGGCGAAGTAATTACAATATAGCAATTAAACACAGGAATGGTAGATGTGCAGAAGATGAATGTGCAAGTAGAGATACTGGGGTGCAAAGGAGCAAGATAAATAAATACAGTATGGGGATGAGGTAGTTGGATGGGCTATTTACAGATGTGCTTTGTACAGGTGCAGTGATCTGTGAGCTGCTCTGACAGCTGGTGCTTAAAGCTAGTGAGGGAGATATGTGTCTCCAGCTTCAGTGAATTTTGCAGTTCGTTCCAGTCATTGGCAGCAGAGAACTAGAAGGAAAGGCGGCCAAATGATGAATTGTCATGGGGGTGACCAGTGAGATATACCTGCTGGAGCGCGTGCTACGGGTGGGTGTTGCTATGGTGACCAGTAAGCTTAGCTAAGGTGGAGCTTTACCTAGCAAAGACTTGTAGATTAATTCTCATATACTCTCATACGTATATTCTCATACACTTCTTTTCCTTTCCACAATCAGTAATCAAAGTAGCCGAGGACATTGCTGCAATTATCATACATTTTACACAATTAACAGTTTTAATCCATGACCTGTTTTTCTTTGTTAGAATTATTACAGTACGGAGATCAGCTTGTTTCCCCCTCTGTCAGCTTGGGTTCTTCTGCGACCTGTTAAAACAACTATTTCTATAACTAACCCAAGATACACCACAACCTGTCGTTTCCAATGGGGGCAAATGAAGGATAGTGGACAGAACATGCAAGGAGTGGGAAGAGCCAAGCACGAGCTATCAAGATCCTATTGGAGCGTTCTAGCATGTATCTGCATATTTCCATTAGGGAACTCCTACTCTGTGAAATGTGTGTGTGCAATAACTCAATTTTCCACCTTGCACTCTTTCTAAACAATGCCATTTTTAAAAACTTTGGCAAAGGGTAAAGTCTACAAAAAGTATTCTACTCTGTTCATAACAGATTCTTGTTTTGGGAACAGAAAACTGTATTGAGATTGAATGTTTCATCGATGAGGAAATTTGCAGAATGTTGGCCCAGTTCCATCTTGATCCATACTATCCCACTGCCGGCCACTGGGCTTCCTCTCCTTACCATATTTGGTGAGGAGTGGAAATTCTAACTGGATGCTTCAGATTTATACATCCGGTGAAACATCTGGCTCCTTGTTCTATGTGTGGTTAATCTATTTAGTGTGTAGTATGGGGTATTTTAACACCAATAGGCTTACACCAATGCTTTCTGTCATACTATTGTTCATTACTGTTTTCCATTGAAACCAGAGAGATTCCATGCATTAGGCCTCCATTCGGTATGTGCAGTAGAGATAATGCATGCATGGTTTTGTGTTGAATCCTGAGGGGATTTCAGTTGTGATTTATTCATACAGTGAAACTAACTGGCTGCTTGGTGCAACACAATCAACATGTTCCTATTCATACCATATTCAAAGGGGTTAAGTCTGGACTAAAATGTCTACTACAGTCTATGATTCATTAATGTAACAATGAATATATAACTCAAAGTTGTATTAGAAAAGAACACTACTTGGTACAGTACATGTTTCTCACAGCAGATAAACAGGGATTTCTGCATGTATTTACATGTGTGTTTCATTGTGTTTGTGTGTTTTTGTCATGTGACAAATATGTTCAGACTAGATAGGAAAATAGAGGACTTGGACTCTTAAAGAGAGGCTGAACTTACTGATTTGCCCTTGTTTTTTAGCTTGCTCATTAAGAAATGCTAGCGGCCATGACTAAAGCCAAACGTGAGTTGTCTTGTGGGTGTTTCTTGGGTGTCTTTGCCATTCAGCCATAACAAACCTAGGGCATTTTAGTGAGTAGTGACAGTGAGGTAAGGGAAGTTAGCTTTGTTATGGAGAAAGGTTTTGAAGTTGAGGACTGAATCTTTAGATAGGTAATTCAGTTCTATCTCTATCTAGAGCTCTGACTTTCCAACCTGAAGATCACTGACGTCATGATTTTACCTTGTATTTTTCAGAGTTCCCAGTTGTCTTGGAAGCATAAATCAGTCGAGTGAAATAAATCAGTTGAGTGAAAGATCCCTTCACCTTGTTTTGTTATAACATCTTTGGTCTGACAGATGCTTACGTGACAACCAGAATGCATTGTATGATGTCAACAAACATAGCGTCACACATAGCTGGCAAATAGCTTAGCATTAGCTCATCATAATCAGTACAACCTTCAAAAAATGTATTTTACACACATCGTATGTGTCCATTAGAATCTATGCAAGAATGCATGAGTTGTCACCAGTACTTGAAAACATGTGAATAAAACAGTAAATACATTATGCTCCATACATACATATGGTATGCTACAGTAGAAACAATTACATGATATACAAAAAATAAGCCAATTACTTTGATAGGAATGAATACATGTCCAAAGTTATTATTTGTAAGGAAAACAACAATGAAGGCAATGCGGGCGCCAGCCAGAAAATGTGCCAAGGGGCAAAAGTTTGTTCAGGGACTTTTCTGACTAGAGATGTGGAAATGTCTGCATACTTGATCTGGGGAAACACTGAAGAAGTGCTTGGGCTATCGTCAAAGAGAGAAGTTTGTCCAGCTCAGTAAGCCTCAAACATAAATTGTCCGCAACAGTGAAATGGAATACTTCTTATGTGAATTAATGAAGAGGCAGGACACACCTCATTTCAAACTGTTGTTGAAAATAAAACTTGTTAGAAAATCAAATCAAATCAAATCAAATTTATTTATATAGCCCTTCGTACATCAGCTGATATCTCAAAGTGCTGTACAGAAACCCAGCCTAAAACCCCAAACAGCAAACAATGCAGGTGTAAAAGCACGGTGGCTAGGAAAAACTCCCTAGAAAGGCCAAAACCTAGGAAGAAACCTAGAGAGGAACCAGGCTATGTGGGGTGGCCAGTCCTCTTCTGGCTGTGCCGGGTAGAGATTATAACAGAACATGACCAAGATGTTCAAATGTTCATAAATGACCAGCATGGTCGAATAATAATAAGGCAGAACAGTTGAAACTGGAGCAGCAGCACAGTCAGGTGGACTGGGGACAGCAAGGAGTCATCATGTCAGGTAGTCCTGGGGCACGGTCCTAGGGCTCAGGTCCAGCATGGTTGAATAATAGTAAGGCAGAACAGTTGAAACTGGAGCAGCAGCATGGCCAGGTGGACTGGGGACAGCAAGGAGTCATCATGTCAGGTAGTCCTGGGACATGGTCCTAGGGCCCAGGCCAGTTGAAACTGGAGCAGCAGCATGGCCAGGTGGACTGGGGACAGCAAGGAGTCATCATGTCAGGTAGTCCTGGGGCATGGTCCTAGGGCTCAGGTCCTCCGAGAGAGAGAAAGAAAGAGAGAAGGAGAGAATTAGAGAACGCACACTTAGATTCACACAGGACACCGAATAGGACAGGAGAAGTACTCCAGATATAACAAACTGACCCTAGCCCCCCGACACATAAACTAATGCAGCATAAATACTGGAGGCTGAGACAGGAGGGGTCAGGAGACACTGTGGCCCCAACCCGAGGACACCCCCGGACAGGGCCAAACAGGAAGGATATAACCCCACCCACTTTGCCAAAGCACAGCCCCCACACCACTAGAGGGATATCTTCAACCACCAACTTACCATCCTGAGACAAGGCCGAGTATAGCCCACAAAGATCTCCGCCACGGCACAACCCAAGGGGGAGGCGCAAACCCAGACAGGCCGACCACAACAGTGAATCAACCCACCCAGGTGACGCACCCCCCCACAGGGACGGCATGAGAGAGCCCCAGTAATAATTTAAAATTAAAAATAATTTTAAATTGAAACATAGCCTATAGATAATTAGCGGGCGGCATGAGTAACAATCACATTTTGGAACAGTGAGTGCATTCTGACATCACGCACATTAAAAAAAAATCACTCTGGGGCGACCGTATAGATATTTAGAATTCATGCGTGAAAAGGTTAAAATAATGCTAATTTTCCGTTACACTATAGATTACTTTTGTTCCCAGTTCTGCTTCCGTTCCTCAATTAAAAAAAAATATATTTTCTGGTTTTCGGTTCTGTTCCCTGAACCGGATCCAACCCCTGTTCTCAACCATGTGTTTTTGTAACTTTCAAGTGTAACACTTCCATGTAAAATAAACCATCCTTCACATAATAATGTAGTAACTGCTAATATAACTAACTCTGCTAATATAACAATGTGCAAATATTTCACTTGTCTTTCATTTTCTATTGAGATTCACAGCTGATACAGATACTGTACCTATAAGCATTTTGTCCTCTGGTGCTGAGGCTACCTTGCGAAACATTTCAGTCATCGTACCTTCCGGGTACGATGTCCCATATAAGATAGTTCCTTGACATGTTTGAAGAATACACAGGGTTTCCCCACCTATTGATATGACTAATCGATTCAATAACAAAAGACGATAAAAAGTAATAGATGTGTCTTGTATAATTGTAATACTAAGTGCAAGGTCTCTCCCAATTCAGACATCCGTATCAATCCATCTTTCAGTCAGAGGACTCTATGACAAAAGCATTTATTTTGTCCTCCATCTGTAGAAAAATGAGAAAGTGTTGATGAGTGACGCATGCATTGAAAGGGTAATATTACTGAACACGTGTGATGTACTGTCTTATTAGTAATCACCTTTTGTCCCTTCTGAGGTGTTTGTCAATGCCTGATGGGCATGTCAGCGTAGATCAGCCTCAGGCCCCTCTCGTCACAGATACTGGTCATGAAGGAGCCTGACCTACAGATCTGAACCAGCTCCTACGTCACAGAGAAAGAGAGGGATGGAGAGAGAGTCTGTCAAAAGTAAATACACAGTGGGCCTCCCAAGTGGCGCAGTGCTAGCTATGCTATTCTGGGTCCGAGTCCAGGCTCTGTCGCAGCTGACCGCGACCGGGAGAGCCATGGGGCGGAGCACAATTGGCCCAGTGTCGTCCGGGTTAGGGGAGGGTTTGACTGTCTGGGATGTCCTTGTCCCATCACGCACTCCTGTGGCTGGCCGGGCGCAGTGCATGCTGACACAGACGCCAGGTGGTCCTAAGACACATTGGTGTGGCTGCCTTCCTGGTTAAGTGGGTATTGTCTCAAGAACCAGTTGGATTGTTGGTTGTGTTTCGGAGGACGCACACCTCTCGACCTTTGCCTCTCCTGAGTCCGTACGGGAGTTGTAGTGATGACTACCAATTGACTACCACAAAAACAGGGTAAAGAAAACAAACAAACCCCAGTAAATACACGGTTGAACTAATTTATAAGGGACACGTGCCATGGCAATGACTGGTTGGCAATACTCACCCTGGCCCTGGAGTCCATTGGACTATGGAATGGAGCACTTCCTTACAACATACAAGAAACATAAATACACACACATGATCAATGGTGGTTATGAAAGGTGCATACCAGGACAGACAAGTGATAGTATTAAGACCTTTGTCCAAATCAAATATGAGAAACCTGATTCAAGTGTGTTTGGCGACGGCCTCAGCCTTGTCATTATTTTTTACCTGGAAAATACTCAATAATGTTGTTGGCATATTGTTTTAGGTTAGCTGAAACCCTTGAATTCTACCTAGCTACCTATCTAGCTCGCCTAACACTAGCTTTCGTAGCTAGCTTGAAACGTTATTGAAAGCAAGCTGGCTGCATCAAACATGTCATCCCGTTTCCTTGATTATTTGAAGTAGCTAGCTAGCTAACGTTAGCTAGCAGGGATCTTAGCTAGCCAGTTCAATTTGAAACATTATTGAAAGCATGCTGGCTTCATGTCACGACTTGGTCGCTCTCCTTGTTCGGGCGGCGTTCTGCGGTCGACGTCACCGGCTTTCTAGCCACCGCCGATCCACTTTTCATTTGCCATTTGTTCTGTCTTTGTCTTATCACACCTGGCTTCACTTAATCAATTACTTGTTATTATTTAACCCCCTGTTCTACATGTTGTATTTGTGAGTGATTGTTTGTTGTATTGTTGTCCGTATTGTGTGGCCGTGTTTATTACGTGTTATGTTTGAATTTTTGAGTAAGGTATTTTATTACTCATATCTGCTATCCTGCGCCTGACTCATCTCACCAGCTACACACAGACGCCTTTACACTTCATCCTATCAAACCTGTCACCAGGTGTGATTAATTAGCTAACTAGCAGATAGCAAGCTAGTTTTGGATGTAAACCATATCCTGGCCATCTGTCCTAGATTATTAAACAACATTTTTTTCTGAGTATTTCCTGAGCAATATGTGCACTGCAAACCAAGGTCCTGCCAAAGATAATCTGACTTAATGCTGCTGGAGCATACCACCTGTGTTCCGTATGGCAAGGGGCGTTGCCACCACATATCTATGGGCAAGAAGGGACATGATTGTTGACATAATTGTAATTGTAAATCCAAACCCAACCCTCAAGTAAGCTGTGACAAACAAATTGACTTGCTTGATGGTTTTTGGATTGTAATTTACTTGAAGAAACTTTCAAAGTTCTTGAAATTCTCCGCATTGACTGACCCACATGTCTTAAAGTAATGATGGACTGTCGTTTCTCTTTGCTCATTTGAGCTGTCCTTGCCATAATATGGACTTGGTCTTTTACCAAATAGGGCTATCTTCTGTATACCACCCCTACCTTTTCACAACACAACTGATTGGCTCAAATGCATTAAGAAGGAAAGTAATTCCACAAATGAACTTTTAACAAGGCACTAGCATTAATTAAAATGCATTGGTACTTTATTTGGAGAGTGATGATTTTGTTTTACCTTTGGCTCTATACTTCACCTTTTTGGATTTGATATCAAATGTTTAAAATAAAATAAAATAAAATTGAATGTGCTGAATACAACAGATGTAGACTTTACCATGAAATGCTTACTTGCAGTGCCTTGCAAAAGTATTCATCCCACTTGCCGTTTTTCCTAATTTGCTCCATTACAACCTGTCATTTAAATATATTTTTATTTGGATTTCATGTAATGGACATACACCAAATACTCCAAATTGGTGAAGTGAAACTAAAGAAATAACTTGTTTCAAAAAATTATAAAAAATAAAAAACAGAAAAGTGGTGGGTGCATATGTTTTCACCCCCTTTGCTATGAAGCCCCTAAATAAGACCATCAGCTCTTGGACCAACAGGCTCCAAGACAGCTTCTGCCCCCCAAGCCGTAAGACTGCTAAACTATCTGCACTGACTCTATATTGCACTGACCCTATGCACACTCACTACAGTATATATTCACACCATATACACACTCACTACACTATATATTCACACCATATACACACTCACTACACTATATATTCACACCATATACACACTCACTACACTATATATTCACACCATATACACACTCACTCACGCACACTACATTGACACTCCCACACAAAACCTACAAAAGCACACGCACACAACAAACACACGCGTACCGACAAAACACAAATACATATACACTACAGTTCAAAAGTTTGGGGTCACTTAGAAATGTCCTTGTTTTTGAAAGAAAAGTTAGCGGAACCCCTCGACAACATTCAGCTGAAAGGCAGCACACAAAATTCAAAAATATTTTTTTGAAATATGTAACTATCAGACATTAACAAGTCCCATACAGCAAATGCAAGATAAACATCTTGTTAATCTACCCAACGTGTCCGATTTCAAAAATGCTTTACAGCTAAAGCACAACAAACAATTATGTTAGGTCAGAGCCAAGTCACAAAAACACATTTTTCCAGCCAAATATAGGAAAGAGCCAAAGATAGGAGTCACAAAAAGCAGAAATATAGATCAAATTAATCACTAACCTTTGATGATCTTCATCAGATGACACTCATAGGACATCATGTTACACAATACATATATGTTTTGTTCAATAATGTGCATATTTATATCCAAAAATCTCAGTTTACGTTGGCGTCTTACGTGCAGTAATGTTTCGATTCCAAAACATCCAGTGATTTTAGCAGATATACTCATAATAAACATTTATAAAAGATACAAGTGTTATTCACAGAATTAAAGATAGTCTTCTCCTTAATACGGAAAAAGCATAATCTGAGAACGGCGCTCAGAACCCAAAACAGCCAGAGGAATAGCCGCCATTTTGGAATCAACAAAGTTAGAAACAACACCATAAATATTCACTTACCTTTGATGATCTTTATCAGAAGGCACTCCCAGGAATCCCAGTTCGACAATAAATGACTGATTTGTTCCATAAAGTTCCATCTTTTATGTCCAAATAGCCACTTGTTGTTAGCGTGTTCAGCCCATCTTCATGAGGCGCAAGCATTTCATCCAGACAAAGTTCCATTACAGTCCTTTAGAAACATGGTAAACGATGTATGGAATCAATCGTTAGAATGTTTTTAACATAAAACATCAATAATGTTCCAACCAGAGAATTCCTGTCTTCAGAAAAAGCACTGGAATGGAGGTAACTCTGCCGGGAGCGCGAGTCATGAGACCGAGGCTCTCTGCCAGACCACTGACTCAAAGAAGTCTCATGAGCCCCTCCTTTACAGTAGAATCATCATTCAACTTTCAAAAGACATTTGACATCTAGTGGAAGCCCTAGGAAGTGCAATCTCATCCATATCTCAATGTGTACTTGGTAGGCAAAGCTTTGAAAGACTACAATCCTCAGATGTCCCACTTTCTGGTTGGATTTTTCTCAGGTTTTTCGCCTGCCATATGAGTTCTGTTATACTCACAGACATAATTCAAACAGTTTTAGAAACTTCAGAGTGTTTCCTATCCAATACTAATAGTAATATGCATATATTAGCATCTGGGACAGAGTAGGAGGCAGTTCATTCTGGGCACGCTATTCATCCAAAAGTGAAAATGCTGCCCCCTATCCCAAAAGGGTTTTAAAATAACATCAAATTGATCAGAAATACAGTGTAGACATGGTTAACCTCTTAAGCCCATCCGACACGCAGGCGTGCCATCTAGCCATCTGGAAATGCAAATGCGCTACGCTAAATGCTAATAGCACTCGTTAAAACTCAAACGTTCATTAAAACACACATGCAGGGTACTGAATTAAAGCTACACTCGTTGTGTATCTAGCCAACAAGTCAGATTTTTAAAATGCTTTTCGGCGAAAGCATGAGAAGCTATTATCTGATAGCATGCAACACCCCGAAATACCTGAAGGGTACGTAAACAAAATAATTAGCATAGCCGGCGCTACACAAAACGCAGAAATAAAATATAAAACATTCATTACCTTTGACGAGCTTCTTTGTTGGCACTCCTAGATGTCCCATAAACATCACTATTGGGTCTTTTTTTCGATTAAATCGGTCCATATATACCCAAAATATCGATCTATGAAAAGTGTGTGAATCAGAAAAAAACACGCAACGTCATTTTTTAAAATTAAAAAAGTTGACGATAAACAAAAAAGTTGACGATAAACTTTCACAAAACACTTCGAAATACTTTTGTAATCCTACTTTAGGTATTAGTAAACGTTAATAATCTATCAAATTGATCACGGGGCGATGTGTATTCAATAGCTCCATGTCTTCAAATCATGGTCGGAAAT
This sequence comes from Oncorhynchus nerka, assembly GCF_034236695.1. Lineage (NCBI taxonomy): Eukaryota > Metazoa > Chordata > Actinopteri > Salmoniformes > Salmonidae > Oncorhynchus > Oncorhynchus nerka. The sequence continues at coordinate 71,785,982 of NC_088417.1, forward strand.
CTCTCTTCCAAAACATCCTGTCGGAGACCGGAAGGAATGGGGTCTCTCTTACTCGCTTGACCAAGAAACAACGCCCAGGGAATTGACAAGACTGGCGACATCGTGTGGAAGCTGTAGGACTTGCAATCTCGGCCCCATCTAATTTGCTGTCCCATAGACAATACATTCAAGTGGCGCATTGATATTTTTCCAGTTTTCGGTGATCAGTTTTCCTTGCGCTTTTCGATGAAACACACGTTCTGTTATAGTCACAGCCGTGATTTAACCAGTTTTAGAAACGTCAGAGTGTTTTCTATCCACACATACTAATCATATGCATATACTATATTCCTTGCATGAGTAGCAGGACGCTGAAATGTTGCGCGATTTTTAACAGAATGTTCGAAAAAGTAAGGGGTAGGCTTAAGTGGTTTTAATATTGAAAATTACTATTGTAGCTGGAAACAGCTGATTTTTTATGGATTATCTACATAGGCTTACAGAGGCCCATTATCAGCAACTATCACTCCTGTGTTCCAATGGCATGTTGCGTTAGCTAATTCAAGTTTATAATTTTAAAAGGCTAATTGATCATTGAAAAACCCTTTTGCGATGATGTTAGCACAGCTGAAAACTGGTCTTCTTTAGACTAGTTGAGTATCTGGAGCATCAGCATTTGTGGGTTCGATTACAGGCGCAAACTGTCCAGAAACAAATAACTTTCTTCTGAAACTCGTCAATCTATTCTTGTTCTGAGAAATGAAGGATATTCCATGTGAGAAATTGCCATGAAACTGAAGATCTCGTACAACGCTGTGTACTACTCCCTTCACAGAACAGCGCAAACTGACTCTAATCAGCATAGAAAGAGGAGTGGGATGTCCCGGTGCACAAGTGAGCAAGAGGACAAGTACATTAGAGTGTCTAGTTTGAGAAACAGACGCCTCACAAGTCCTCAACTGGCAGCTTCATCAAATAGTACCCGCAAAACACCAGTCTCAACGTCAACAGTGAGGAGGCGACTCCAAGATGCTGAGTTCCTCTGTCCAGAGTCTGTGTTCTTTTGTCCCACTTAATCGTTTATTTTTATTGGCCAGTCTGAGATAAAAAAAAATATTTGCAACTCTGCCTAGAAGGCCAGCATCCCGGAGTTGCCTCTTCACTGTTGATGTTGAGACAGATTTTTTTGTGGGTACATTAGGCTCTATAGCATTTTGGATTTGAGATCAAATGTTTCTTATGAATGACAGTACATTATATCACCTTTTATTTGAGGGTATTTCCATACATACAGTGGGGCAAAAAAGTATTTAGTCAGCCACCAATTGTGCAAGTTCTCCCACTTTAAAGATGAGAGAGGCCTGTAATTTTCATCATAGGTACACTTCAACTATGACAGATAAAATTAGAAAATAAATCCAGAAAATCACATTGTAGGATTTTTAATGAATTTATTAGCAAATTATGGTGGAAAATAAGTATTTGGTCAATAACAAAAGTTTATCTCAATACTTTGTTATATACCCTTTGTTGGCAATGACAGAGGTCAAACGTTTTCTGTAAGTCTTCACAAGGTTTTCACACACTGTTGCTGGTATTTTGGCCCATTCCTTCATGCAGATCTCCTCTAGAGCAGTGATGTTTTGGGGCTGTAAAATTGTAAAATACACAAGAATTAAACTATTAACCTCTTCAACCTATGGGGGCGCTATTTCATTATTGGATAAAAAAAACTTGCCCGTTTTAAGCGCAATATTTTGTCACAAAAAGATGCTCGACTATGCATATAATTGACAGCTTTGGAAAGAAAACACTCTGACGTTTCCAAAACTGCAAAGATATCATCTGTGAGTGCCACAGAACTGATGCTACAGGCGAAACCAAGATGAAACTTCAAACAGGAAATGAGCAGAATTTTTGAGGCTCTGTTTTCCATTACCTCCTTATATGGCTGTGAATGCGCCAGGAATGAGCCTGCCCTTTCTGTCGTTTCCCCAAGGTGTCTGCAGCATAGTGACATGTTTGTAGGCATATCATTGGAAGATTGGCCATAAGAGACTACATTTACCAGGTGTCCGCCCGGTGTCCTTTGTCTAAATTGGTGCGTAATCTTCAGCTGCAGGCATTTTCCCATGGGATTCAGAGGGGAAAGCACACTTCCACGAACGATATATCATCGAAGAGATATGTGAAAAACACCTTGAGGATTGATTCTAAACAATGTTTGCCATGTTTCAGTCGATATAATGGAGGTAATTTGGAAAAAAGTTCGGCGTTTTGATGACTGAATTTCCGGGTTTTTTTGGAAGCCAAACGTGATGTACCAAACGGAGCGATTTCTCCTATACAAAGAATCTTTTTGGACAAACTGCACATTTGCTATCTAACTGAGAGTCTCCTCATTGAAAACATCCGAAGTTCTTCAAAGGTAAATGATTTTATTTGAATGCTTTTCTGTTTTTTGTGAAAATGTTGCCTGCTGAATGCTAACGCTAAATGCTACGCTAAATGCTACGCTAGCTATCAATACTGTTACACAAATGCTTGTTTTGCTATGGTTGAGAAGCATATTTTGAAAATCTGAGATGACAGTGTTGTTAACAAAAGGCTAAGCTTGAGAGCTAGCATATTGATTTAATTTCATTTGCGATTTTCATGAATAGTTAACGTTGCGTTATGGTAATGGGCTTGAGGCTGTAGTCACGATCCCGGATCCGGGATGGCTCGACGCAAGAGGTTAACAAGGAGTACCAGTACCAGATTAATGTGCAAAGGTGCGAGGTATTTGAGGTAGAAATGTACATGAAGCCAGGGACTTGGCATCAAGATAGATAATAATAAGAGTAAAATGAAGAACAGAGTAGGAGCAGCAAATTATTAGTGTAAAGTCTGTGTGTGAGTGTGCGTGTGTGTAATGTGTATATACGCCACCTTTCAAAAGTTTGGGGTCATTTAGAAATGTCCTTGTTTTTTAAAGAAAAGCACACTTTTAGTCCATTAAAATAACATCAAATTGATCAGAAATACAGTGTAGACATGTTGTAAATTACTATTGTAGCTGGAAATGGCAGATTTTTTTATGGAATATCTACATAGGTGTACAGAGGCCCATTATCAGCAACTATTTAATGAAGAGCCTAATGTTTGTCATCACTGCCCAAATACGTACGTATGGGATTGTATTATTATTATTTGTTTTATTAATACAGCCTCTGTTCTGCTCTGCTCCGTTCTGTTCTGTACTATTCTCCACAGTAGCAGAGCAGAGACTGAGTCCGACCCCACACTGCTTCCCTGCCTCTCCTTCCCTAATTGCTGTGGACTCTCTCCTCACCGGCTCGCCTCTGTCATAAAAAAAACATGTTTGTAGCTGGCTGTTCAGCTTTAACCTATATTTTAAGCCACACACAAGGTGTAGAGTCGAGCTGGAGCTTGTTAAAGGGGCCTGGCGTTTGCATAATTAATGGGTGGGAGCCGGCTGCTGCAGCGGCTAAATTAAATATCGCCTTCTGGATGGCAGGACAGTAACGGCAGGTACCTACCTGTACCTGTTTCTCGTGGTGTCGCAGCCCCAGAGCCAAGATCAATAGGAACAGACACAGACATGGTCTACAGTACACTCTGCTGGAGTTGGTAGCCATGATGATCCTTCCCCAGTGGTGTGGTGGTCACTGTCTTCATGGTGTGTCTCTTTTGAGAGTTTCTGTCCAGGTCTGCTCTGGCTCTGGTTCTTCCCTTCTTGTCCTAATTAACAGTAACAGTTTTTTTTAAACCTCTTTAGGCTAGGGGGCAGTATTTTGACGTCCGGATGAAAAGCGTGCCCAAAGTAAACTACCTGTTACTCAGGCCCAGGCATATAATTGGTAGATTTGGATAGAAAACACTCTAAAGTTTCTAAAACTGTTAAAATAATGTCTGTGAGTATAACAGAACTGATATGGCAGGCAAAACCCAGAGGACAAACCATTCCCCCCAAAAAAATGTTCAGCCTACCACTGTTTCCAATGGCTGTCATTTTTATTATGAGGTGAAATCCTCCCAGATTGCTGTTCCTAGGGCTTCCACTAGGGCTTGTTTTTGGAAAAATGAGCTAGAATTTATAGTTTTTCTAGGTGGCTCCCATTTTGGCTGTAGTGTTTTTCTTGCGTGTGGATGAGAGCGCGTTCTTTGTTATTTTTCTCCGTTAAAGACAATAACGATTCTCCGTCTTAAATTTGATCATTTATTTACGTATTAGGGTACCTGAGGTTTGATTATAAACTTTGTTTGACTTGTTTGGATAAGTTTATTGGTAACGTTTGGGATTCATTTTATATGCACTTTGAAGGAGGGAAACCGGTGGACAATGAAGCACGCCAGCTAAACTTAGTTTTTATGGATATAAAGAAGGACATTATCGAACAAAAGGACCATTTGTGATGTTCCTGGGACCTTTTGGAGTGCCAACAGAAGAAGATCTTCAAAGGTAAGGCATTTATTATATCGCTATTTCTGACTTTCGTGGCGCACCTGCCTGGTTGAAATAGGTTGAAATAGGTTGAAATAGGTTTTTCCTGCTTTTGTATGCAGGGCGCTGTCCTCAGATAATCGCATGGTGTGCTTTTGCCGTAAAGCCTTTTTGAAATCTCACACAGAGGATGGATTAACAAGAAGTTAAGCTTTATTTAGATGATTAACACTTGTATTTTCATGAATGTTTATTTATATTTATATTTCTGTCATTTGAATTTTGCGGTCTGTAATTTCAACAGATGTTGTCGAGGTGTGCCGCTAGCGGGACGCCTAGCCATAACGGGTTTTAACCTTTATTTAACTAGGCAAGTCAGTTAAGAATACATTCTTATTTACAATGACGGCCTATACAAAGCTCCACAGATACAAAGAATATCTGCTTTGAGAAGTCTATGTTCTCTCTCTCTTTCTCTCTCTCTCTCTCTCTCTCTCTCTTGCTCTTTCTATCGCCCTCTCTCTCTCTTTCTCTCGCTCTCTTTCTCTTTCTCTCGCTTTCTCTCTTTGTTCACTCCTCTGAGCTATCTGACTGATATAGTTGACTGTGTTCAGCCAAAGTGGAGGCACCAGAACAACAAGTACCTCATGCTGTGGACACTGGACTTCAACATAATTGAATGTAGGATTATTTCCTGAGTAATTATTTCATTTACATGGCAGTTATACACATTGCATATACTGTATGTCGTGAATCTGTGTTTTCGAAATAACTGTATTTACCTAATTCTTTACCTGGTAATTAACTACTGTTTTCTTAGTGGCCAATACTTTAAGTGTGGGGTTAAGCCTTATTGATACAGAAAGTGATAGTTCTAGTGTGGTTGCTTGATGGTGTTCAATGTGATTTAACCATTAAAGCTGCTAAATATTTATCCTTTTCCATCCATTCCTTACTTCAACAGAAAGTCATCCATCGACCTATACTCGAACCTTCAACTTACATGAATATAGATTATGTCAACAATGCAGGTTTGTCAGGCTCAGCAGTGTCCCTACATAATGTTTTTGCGCAAGCGAGTGCTGATCGTCTCTGCCGCAGCCCAGCTCATTGTAGCCTCCCAGCCTCAGTCTCAGCCCAGCCCAGTTCCTTGTAGCCTCTCAGCCTATCCCCAGCCTCAGTCTCAGGCCAGCCCTTTGAAACCCCCCCCCAACCTCAGTTTCAACCCAGCTCCATGCAGCCCCCCAGCATAGCCCCAGCCTTAGTCTCAGCCCAGCTCCATGCAACCCCCCAGCGTAGCCCCAGCCTCAGTCTCAGCCCAGCTCCATACAACCCCCCAGCCTAACTCCAGCCTTAGTCTCAGCCCAGCTCCATGCAACCCCGAGCGTAGTCCCAGCCTTAGTCTCAGCCCAGCTCCATGCAGCCCCCAGCTTAGCCCCAGCCTTAGTCTCAGCCCAGCTCCATGCAGCCTCCCAGCGTAGCCCCAGCCTTAGTCTCAGCCCAGCTCCATGCAGCCCCCCAGCGTAGCCCCAGCCTTAGTCTCAGCCCAGCTCCATGCAGCCCCTCAGCGTAGTCCCAGCCTTAGTCAAAACCCAGCTCTATGCAGCCCCCAAGCGTCAGCTTTAGTCTCAGCCCAGCTCCATGCAGCCCCCCAGCGTAGCCCCAGCCTTAGTCTCAGCCCAGCTCCATGCAACCCCCAGCGTAGCCCCAGCCTTAGTCTCAGCCCAGCTCCATGCAACCCCCAGTGTAGCCCCAGCCTTAGTCTCAGCCCAGCTCCATGCAGCCCCCACTCACTGCTGCTTTCCTCTCACACTGAGGTGGATTAAGGTGGATAATAAAATATCAAATAATAATGGCCCGAGACATGGCAGACTGTGTGGTGTGAGGCATGAAACTGCATATGGAAGGTGGCAGCTTCAAATTGACAGAGGAGTACTGTATTTCTACAAAATGCATGAATCAACAGCAGAATAGCTCTTATAAACCTCCCCTCTCCACCACCACCTCTTTCTACAATAATAGTGTTCGCTGAATTTCTCTTTGTGGGTGAAGCAGCCTAAACAACAGCTCTCGTTCATTTGGGCGCGGTGAAGGCCTTCTGAATTGGGTCCCCGGAGTGGACAGGTGGCTCTGATCAAGATCTGGAGGCGAGCACCGGGATGAGAAGGAGGGATGAGGAGGAACATGGCGGGAGGGTGGGGTCAGGTCAGGGGTGAAGGTGGGGGTGTTGTCAGATGTAGGTGTGTGTGGGTAGGGAAATGGGGCAAGAGGTGCGTAAAGGTGTGGTAGGAATGCAGAGGGGGGCAAGAAGGGAGACTGAGGGGGATTGGGGTTGATCCTTCAAAAGCCTTAGTTCTTCACCAGCGATATTATTATCAGTGTATGAAAACAAGGCTGGCTCTGGGCTAGCCATCGAGGAGAGTGCTTAGCCTCAGGGCAATTTTCAGAAGAAAGTAACACAGGAGAAATAATGTGGGTGGGAGTACGAGAGGGGTGGAGGGACGGAGGAGAAGGTAAAGGGAATTTTCTTACTCTCCCATCTCATGCTCGTTCACTTGTTCTCTTGTTTGCTGGATGCCTGCCTTTCTTTGTGTTTCTCTAATTCCTTGGCTGCGGTCTTTCTTTCTTTCTTTCCCCTCTGCTCTCATCCCCCTTGTTCTGCTTTTCTTCTGAGAGACGACTAGAGACGGAGTGAATATGATAACAAAGCTCTTAGGACTGACAGATCAGCTAAAGGACCAGTCAAGGGATGCCTCACTCCATCTCTCTCCCTACACCTCTCCAGCCCTTCCCATGCATCTATCCCTCCTTCACTCTATCCATAACTCTCTCTCTCATTCACAGGTTGGTGAAGATAATTCAACATGTGAATGCTCTGCTAGAAAATGGGAGAAGTATCCAGCTCCATCTCTTTCCCTCAAAAAGACGCTGTGCTGCTCTGCACCCATACTGCTCAACTCCTTCCAATTCACCCCCCGTGACAGACTGCGGATCAAGCCCGATCTATCCACCCAAACTGCCTGTCCTCAAAACTAAAGATGAGACACTTGGTCATTGCATAATCTCTCTGCAGCACTTATTCTCTTTGGAGACATTTGGTTTGTTTTACGAACACTTTGTTCAAAGGATTACTTGAGCAAAGATCTTAAATATTTACTCAAAACTGTAGCTGATTCTCTGCAAATATAAATCTTGCATAACTTTATGAAGTGAGATGAAATATATCCTTTTTACTCTGTTTTGCTTCAGGATGAGGACTGCCTCTCTCTTGTTCATAGCAGAGCTACTATGTGAGATTCCATTTTTATGATGTGCAGGGGCAATTCCATGGGAACGGATTTGCACTGAGAATCAGATTTTTCACTATGTACGCTAAACAAAACCCCTTGATTTCAAAGTTGAACAAGCTCTTTGCACAATGACTACATTTAGCAATTTAGACTGAAAAATGTACTAAAAAACATTTACTGGAAGAACTTTGCAGTGCAAATCTCCCTCAGTTTTTTGTTACCACATTTTCCAAAAACATTATTAAATGTCTGCTCTGAATTAAGATTCAAAGATGTCTGCAGAAACAATGGTGTGTTTTCTTTTCTTTTCTTTATTTACATCACATAAATACATAATTATGGATATAAATGTAATTCTCTTTATGGTGATGTATCCTAAATAGGTACATAAAAGGTAGAAATATGTAATATACTCATTTGCCGTGAAGTCAGGCGCAGGAGAGCAGAGATGGGTGATAACAGGAGAACTGTAATATACACCCTGGCCCAAAGGCACAGACGAGGCAGCACAAAGCACAATCACGGTAACATGAACCGGATTAAACAAAACAAAACAAACGGAAACAAACCTAGCGCAAGCCAGCCTGTAGCGTAACACCCTACACAAAGAACAATTCCACACTCAGACATGGGGGAAACAGAGGGTAATATACATTTAGTCTGATGAGGGATGTGAACCAGGTGTGCGGGAAAACAAGACAAAACAAACGGAAAATGAAAGGTGGAGCGGCGATGGCTAGAAGACCGGTGACGTCGACCACCGAACGCCGCCCCAACAAGGAGAGGGACTGACTTCGGCGGAAGTCATGACAGTACCCCCCCACCCACACCCCCCCGTTGACACGCGGCTCCAGCAGGACGTCGACACCGGCCTCAGGCACAACCCGAAGGGCGAGTTGCAGGGCTATCCAGACGAAGATGGTGGAACTCCCGCAGCATATCAGGGTCCAAAACGTCCTCCACCGGGACCCAGCATCTCTCCTCGGGACCATACCCCTCCCAGTCCACGAGGTACTGAAGGCCCCTCACCCGATGCCTCGAATCCAGTATGGAGCGAACAGAGTACGCCGGGACCCTCTCGATGTCCAAAGGGGGCGGAGGGACCTCCAGCACCTCAGACTCCTGGAGCGGGCCAGCCACCACCGGCCTGAGGAGAAACACATGGAACGAGGGGTTAATACGGTAATCGAGGGGAAGCTGTAACCGGTAACTAACCTTGTTCAGTCTCCTCAGGACTTTAAATGACCCCACAAACCACTGCCCCAGCTTCCCAGCAGGGCAGGTGGAGGAGCAGGTTTCAGGTCGAGAGCCTGACCCGGTCCCCCGGTGCGAACACCGGGGCCTCACTGTGGTAATGGTCTGCGCTGGCCTTCTGGCGCAGCACGGCCCCTGGAGGTAAACATGGGCGGCGTCCTAGGTCTCCTCCGCACGCCTGAACCAGTCGTCTACTGCAGGAGCCTCGGTCTGACTCTGATGCCAAGGCGTCAGGACCGGCTGGTACCCCAGTACGCACTGGAAGGGCAAGAGGTTAGTGGAGGAGTGACGGAGCGAGTTCTGAGCCATCTCGGCCCAGGGCACGAACGCCACCCACTCCCCCGTCCCAGACAATAAGACTGCAGAAACCTACCCACATCCTGGTTCACTCTCTCAACCTGCCCATTATCGAGACCCCCAGGCCTTCCATAAATGCCCTCCAGACCCTCGAAGTGTCCTGGGGACCCCGATCAGACACTATATCCTCAGGCACGCCGTAGTGCCAGAAGACGTGTGTAAACAAGGCCTCCGCAGTCTGTAGGGGGCCGTAGGGAGACCGGGCAGAGGGAGGAGACGGCAGGACTTGTAAAAACGGTCCACAACGACCAGGATCGTGGTGTTACCCTGTGAGGGAGGAAGATCGGTGAGGAAATCGACCGACAGATGCAACCAAGGCCGTTGTGGAACGGGTAAGGGGTGTAGCTTACCTTTGGGCAGGTGCCTAGGAGCCTTACACTGGGCACACACCAAGCAGGAGGAAACATAAACCCTCACTTTCTTTGCCAAGGTGGGCCACTAGTACTTCCCACTCAGACAGCGCACCGTCCGACCGATGCCTGGATGACCAGAGGAGGGTGACGTGTGGGCCCAATAGATAAACCGGTCACGGACAGCAGACGGAACGTACAGACACCCAGCAGGACATTGGAGGGGAGCGGGCTCTGCACGTAACGCCTGCTCAATGTCCACGTCCAGCTCCCATACTACCAGCGCCACCAGGCAGGAGCCCGGGAGTATGGGGGAAGGATCCATGGGTCGCTCCTCTGTGTCATACAGCCGGGACAGTGCGTATGCCTTAACATTCTGGGAACCTGGTCTGAAAGAAAGGGTGAAAACAAAACGGGTAAAAAACATGGCCCACCTTGTCTGATGAGGATTCAGTGTCCTCGCAGGTTGCGGTGGTCAGTCCAGATGAGAAAAGGGTGTTGAGCCCCTCAAGCCAATGTCTCCACGCCTTCAACTCCTTCACCACAGCCAACAGCTCCCGGGCCCCCACATCATAGTTTCACTCTGCCGGGCTGAGCCTCTTCGAGAAGAAGGCACAGGGGCGGTGCTTCGGTGGCGTACCCGAGCACTGAGAGAGCATGGCTCCTATCTCAGCCTCGGGAGCGTCCACCTCCACTGTGAACGCCAAAGAGGGATCCGGATGCGCCAGCACGGGAGCTGAGGTAAACAGAGCCCTTTGTTGACCAAAAAGCCCTGTCCGCCTTAGCGGACCACTGCAAACGCACCGGTCCCCCCTTCAGCAGTGAGGTAATGGGATCCGCTACCTGACCAAAACCCGGGATAAACCTCCGGTAGTAATTGGCAAACCCTCCTTTACCGTGGTGGGAGTCGGTCAATTATGCACGGCTGAAATGCGGTCACTCTCCATCTCCACCCCTGAGGTGGAAATGCGGTATCCTAGGAAGGAGACAGACTGCTGGTAGAACAGGCATTTCTCAGCCTTGACATACAGGTCATGCTCCAACAGTCGACCAAGCACCCTGCGCACCAAAGACACATGCTCGGCGCGTGCAGCGGAGTATATCAGAATGTCATCAATATACACCACTACACCCTCTCCGTGCAGGTCCCTGAAAATCTCATCCACAAGGCTTGGAAGACTGTCGGAGCATTCATCAACCCGTACGGCATGACAAGGTACTCATAATGCCCTGAGGTTGTACTGAATGCCGTCTTCCACTTGTCTCCCTCCCGGATACGCACCAGGTTGTAAGCGCTCCTGGGACCTAGTTTAGTGAAGAAGCACGCCCCGTGCATTGACTCAATCGCTGTGGCTATGAGAGGTAGCGGGTAACTGTCCTTCACAGTGATCTGGTTAAGGCCTCGATAGTCAATACCTCCCTCCTTCTTCTTCACAAACAAAAAACTTGACGAGGCGGGTGAAGTGGAGGACCGAATGTACCCCTGACGCAGAGATTCAGAGACATATGTCTCCATAGCCGCCGTCTCCTCCTGTGACAGGGGATACACATGACTCCTCGGAAGTGCGGCGTCTACCTGAAGGTTTATCGCACAATCCCCCCGACGATGGGGTGGTAATTGAGTCACCTGCTTCTTAGAGAAGGCGAGAGCAAAATCAGAATATTCGGGGGGAATGCACACGGTGGAGCCTGGTCTGGACTTTCCACCGTAGTATCACCAATGGAAACCGCCAAACACGTCCCCGAGCACTCCCGTGACCACCCCGTGAGGCACTCCGTTGCCATTAAACATTGAGGTCATGACAGGCTGACCAGGGAAGGCCTAGCACCACGGGAAATGCAGGACTCCACTGCATCACCATGACCAAAGAAGTTGTGGCCTCCCTGGTAAAGCCGGACCCTAATGGTCGACTGTCCAACGCGTGAACTGGAAAGGGCCTAACCACTAGAACAATGGGGATCCCTAAACTATGGACAAATGCTCTGTCGATAAAATTCCCAGCCGCGCCTGAATCGATGAGCACCTTATGCTGGGAATGCGGGGGAAACTCAGGAAAGGTGACTTGCAAAAACAGGTGGGCAACAGAGGGCTCTGGGTGAGATTGGTGCAAGCTCACCTGGGATGATGGCACTCTGCCTGCTGCCTCGATCCCCAGAGGAACCAACCCGACATTGACCGGCATTATTACCTCTGTGGCCACAGATGGTGCACGTGGCCAACTCCCGATGGACATCCTCGCGCAAGCTGCAGCGATAGTGGTTGATCAGGGCCCTGTCGTTCCATCCCGCTCCAGCGGCCAGGGTCCGGATGTCCAGGGCAAACTCTTGGGCGCTCCTCGTCCCCTGCCTCAGGTGGAAGAGACATTCACTCCTCGAAGTGGTCCACTTCTACCCACACAGCGTTAGCCCAATACAGGGCTTTCCCCGAGAGGCACGAGATGAGGGCGGACACCCTCTCACGTCCCGAAGGAGCCGGGTGGACGGACCCCAGATACAGGTCCAGCTGCTGCAGGAACCCCTGGCAGCTTGCCGCCGTCCCATCAAATTCCCTGGGAAGGGCGAGACGAATCCCACTAGGACCGGGTGCAGGGGAGGCGAATAGTGGAGACCCCTGTTGTGCTGGTGGGGGTGCTGGAGGAACTCCCTGTCTCTCCCAGCGGTCCATAGTCTGGATGACGCGGTCCATGACAGCGCGGAGATGGTGAAGCATCGCAGCGTGCTCCCGAATGCGTTCCTCTACCCCCACAACAGGGGCACCCGCTCCTGCTGACTCCATTGGTCGGTGTGGAATTCTGTAACGGGGTGAGTGACTGGTTGCCGGGAAGTCAGGCGCAAGTGAGCAGAGATGGGTGATAACAGGAGAACTTTAATATACACCCTGGCCCAAAGGCACAGGCTAGGCAGCACAAAGCTCAACCACGGTAACATGAACCGGATTAAACAAAACAAACAAACCTAGGTTTGAAACAAACCTACACAAAGAACAATTCCACACACAGACATGGGGGAAACAGAGGGTAATATACATTTAGTATGATGAGGGAATATGAACCAGGTGTGTGGAAAAACAAGACAAAACAAATGGAAAATAAAAGGTGGAGCGGTGATGGCTAGAAGACCGGTGACATCGACCGCAGAACACCGCCCGAACAAGGAGAGGGACCGACTTCGATGGAAGTCGTGACAGGCTCCTCCCCCAAACGAGACCACATTTGGGTTCTTCGGACCAGACTAAATCTGAACCAATCATAGACGTTTATGTTTCACAGGACTATACTGTACTTTACTGTACTGAACAATACTCTAATAAACTTCTTTTCACTTTACTGTAATGTACTGTAGTCGAAGCTAGAGCTTGGATGAATGTACGGGGAGATAGTAACACGTCCATTTTCTCAGATAAGACAGAAACTAAAATTACGTAGTGAAATCAACACGTTCCTAATACGGAGGACAGGCTCCCTGTAATAAAACTGCCCAGTCTGATCATGTTTTGTCGAGTTATGAACAAAAAGTGGTTTTAAGCAATAAAAAAACGGACCCGGAGTTTTTTTTTTTAAATGGACCCGAAAGTGTTTACATGGGGATGCTGTGGGAGTTGAATGCTCGGTCTTATCTAATTCGGCTCACTGTTAACAATTGCTGGAAGTGGCGCAAGGATATTTATTTCCATTTTCTGTGATCAGGTTTTCCTGCGCTTTCCGATGTAACGCACGTTATGTAATAGCCACAGTCGTGATTTAACCAGTTTTAAAAACGTCCGAGGGTTTCCTATACACACATTCTAACCATATGAACGTACTATATTCCTGGCATGAGTAGCAGGGCGCTGAAATGTTGCGCGATTTTTAACAAAATGTTCAAAAAAGTAGAGGGTAGGAGCAACTAGTTAACCCATCTAGTAAGAGCATAGGTTTCAATTATCATGCTAGCTATTCTTGGGTGTCATCCAGGGAGAAGTTAAAGGAGAGACAGGTAGAACGAAAGTAACACAATGTAAACAATTGATGACCTGGAATAAACCATTTTAAAAACCATTTAAGAGCAGGACTTTTATCCTCTAGTTCAGATTGCTTTTATAATGTTAGCAAAATATCAACAAGTGACTGAATGTTTGAAAAATTATACTTGACATCGTTAGAATTATGCCTTAATCAATTGACTTGATTGTTCCAAGATGGCGTAGCAGTCGGACGTGTGTTTTGTCTTGTCCCGTCCTGTATAGTGTAAATATAGTTTTTCCTCATTTTTTTCTGTATATATTTCGTACATATTTTAATCTCACTTTCCAACTACAGGCTGAATATACTCTCCTGCAACCCGCATCACCCAATGTGGTACGGATCTGCTTTTTCTATACTTTAGAATCGGAACCCTGATCAGAAGCTAGCCAGCTAACTAGCTACTAGCTAGTAGCTAGCCACTGCTAGCGGTCTTCAACGCTAACTAGGACACCAGCGCGACATCTACCCAAAGCATATCAGACTGCTTTTTCTCTACCACATCTCCGGATTCCTACCGCAAGCTCTGAACCTTTACACCGGATCATCGCAACTAGCTAGCTGCAATCCGAGTGGCTACTCCTGGCTAACGTCTCTGTCCCAGAGCTAAGCCCATCTCCCGACTAGCCGAAGAGGTCCAACAATACCTATTTTGCCAATTGGCCTGGACCCTCTACTGCCGACACGGAGCCCCGCCGATCCATCACGACTGGTCCGTCGACATAATCGTCCGAGGGGGTTTCAACAGGCTTTTCCGCTGCGACATCGCCAAAGATCCATCTGCTGGCCAAGGCCCGCGAGCTTTCTGAATCGCTGTATCTCCAGCTCACCGCATGAAGAGGAATAAACAGACTCACCCCATCGCGACGTCCCCCAAAGGTTAACTCTCTAGCCCTCGCTATCTCCCTGCTTGCTAATTCGGCCTGCTAACGGCTAGCTTGTCAAGCTCCGGTCCGCTAACTGCTACCTTGTCTAGCTCGGGCCTACGAACTATTAGCTTGTTAGCACAGGCCTGCTAACCGTCTGAACCACCGCGTCCCAATCACTCTCTGACCCCATTTACTTTCTATCTCTTTTTGATTTTTAATTTGTTTATACCTTCCGGAAACCTGCCTCACCCAATGTGATACGGAATCGCTATTACTTTTACTCTTATTTTTATTTTTATGACACACTCAAGAACCTCCAGACGCTAACCAGCTAACTAGCTACAAGCTATTTAGTCATTGTTAGTTTTTTAAAAACCTGGATAACACTCGCCAACCCAGCCTCCCTGCCCATCCACCGCTGCCCCCTGGACACTGATCTCTTGGCTACATAGCTGACGCACGCTGGACTGTCCATTAATCACGGTACTCCTTTCTGCTTGTTTGTCTTACCTGTCGGCCCCGTTGCCTAGTCAACGCCATTTTACCTGCTGTTTGTTGTGCTAGCGGATTAGCCTCGCCTACTGTTTTTAGCTAGCTTTCCAAATTCAACACCTGTGATTACTGTATGCCTCGCTGTATGTCTCTCTCAGATGTCAATATGCCTTGTATACTGTTGTTCAGGTTAGTTATCATTGTTTTAGTTCACAATGGAGCCCCTAGACCCACTCTGCATACCCCTGTTACCTCCTTTGTCCCACCTCCCACATGCGGTGACCTCACCCATTACAACCAGCATGTCCAGAGATACAACCTCTCTCATCATCACCCAGTGCCTGGGCCTACCTCCGCTGTAGCCCGCACCCCACCATACCCCTGTCTGCGCATTATGCCCTGAATATATTCTACCATGCCCAGAAACCTGCTCCTCTTATCCTCTGCCCCCAACGCTCTAGGCGACCAGTTTTGATAGCCTTTAGCCGCACCCTCATACTACTCCTTCTCTGTTCCGCGGGTGATGTGGAGGTAAACCCAGGCCCTGCATGTCCCCAGGTACCCTCATTTGTTGACTTCTGTGATCGAAAAAGCCTTGGTTTTATGCATGTCAACATCAGAAGCCTCCTCCCTAAGTTTGTTTTACTCACTGCTTTAGCACACTCTGCTAACCCTGATGTCCTTGCCGTGTCTGAATCCTGGCTCAGGAAGGCCACCAAAAATTCAGAGATTTCCATACCCAACTATAACATCTTAGAACTGATAGAACTGCCAAAGGGGGCGGAGTTGCAGTCTACTGCAGAGATAGCCTGCAAAGTAATGTCATACTTTCCAGGTCCATACCCAAACAGTTCGAAATACTAATTTTGAAAATTACCCTCTCCAGAAATAAGTCTCTCACTGTTGCCGCCTGCTACCGACCACCCTCAGCTCCCAGCTGTGCCCTGGACACCATTTGTGAATTGATCGCCCCCCATCTAGCTTCAGAGTTTGTTCTGTTAGGTGACCTAAACTGGGATATGCTTAACACCCCGGCAGTCCTACAATGTAAGCTAGATGCCCTCAATCTCACTCAAATCATCAAGGAACCCACCAGGTACAACCCTAACTCTGTAAACAAGGGCACCCTCATAGACGTCATCCTGACCAACTGGCCCTCCAAATACACCTCCGCTGTCTTCAACCAGGATCTCAGCGATCACTGCCTCATTGCCTGTATCCGCCACGGAGCCGCAGTCAAACGACCACCCCTCATCACTGTCAAACGCTCCCTAAAACACTTCTGTGAGCAGGCCTTTCTAATCGACCTGGCCCGGGTATCCTGGAAGGACATTGACCTCATCCCGTCAGTTGAGGATGCCTGGTCATTCTTTAAAAGTAACTTCCTCACCATTTTAGATAAGCATGCTCCGTTCAAAAATGCAGAACCAAGAACAGATACAGCCCTTGGTTCACTCCAGACCTGACTGCCCTCGACCAGCACAAAAACATCCTGTGGCGGACTGCAATAGCATCGAATAGCCCCGTGATATGCAACTGTTCAGGGAAGTCAGGAACCAATACACGCAGTCAGTCAGGAAAGCTAAGGCCAGCTTCTTCAGGCAGAAGTTTGCATCCTGTAGCTCCAACTCCAAAAAGTTCTGGGACACTGTGAAGTCCATGGAGAACAAGAGCACCTCCTCCCAGCTGCCCACTGCACTGAGGCTAGGTAACACGGTCTCCACCGATAAATCCACGATTATCGAAAGCTTCAATAAGCACTTCTCAACGGCTGGCCATGCCTTCCGCCTGGCTACTCCAACCTCGGCCAACAGCTCCGCCCCCCCCGCAGCTCCTCGCCCAAGCCTCTCCAGGTTCTCCTTTACCCAAATCCAGATAGCAGATGTTCTGAAAGAGCTGCAAAACCTAGACCCGTACAAATCAGCTGGGCTTGACAATCTGGACCCTCTATTTCTGAAACTATCTGCCGCCATTGTCGCAACCCCTATTACCAGCCTGTTCAACCTCTCTTTCATATCGTCTGAGATCCCCAAGGATTGGAAAGCTGCCGCAGTCATCCCCCCCTTCAAAGGGGGAGACACCCTGGACCCAAACTGCTATAGACCTATATCCATCCTGCCCTGCCTATCTAAGGTCTTGAAAAGCCAAGTCAACAAACAGGTCACTGACCAGAATCCGTACCTTCTCCGCTGTGCAATCTGGTTTCCGAGCCGGTCACGGGTGCACCTCAGCCACGCTTAAGGTACTAAACGATATCATAACCGCCATCGATAAAAGACAATACTGTGCAGCCGTCTTCATCGACCTCGCCAAGGCTTTCGACTCTGTCAATCACCATATTCTTATCGGCAGACTCAATAGCCTCGGTTTCTCGGATGACTGCCTTGCCTGGTTCACCAATTACTTTGCAGACAGAGTTCAGTGTGTCAAATCGGAGGGCATGCTGTCCGGTCCTCTGGCAGTCTCTATGGGGGTGCCACAGGGTTCAATTCCCGGGCCGACTCTTTTCTCTGTATATATCAATGATGTTGCTCTTGCTGCGGGCGATTCCCTGATCCACCTCTACGCAGACGACACCATTCTATATACTTTCGGCCCGTCATTGGACACTGTGCTATCTAACCTCCAAACGAGCTTCAATGCCATACAGCACTCCTTCTGTGGCCTCCAACTGCTCTTAAACGCGAGTAAAACCAAATGCATGCTTTTCAACCGATCGCTGCCTGCACCCGCATGCCCGACTAGCATCACCACCCTGGATGGTTCCGACCTTGAATATGTGGACATCTATAAGTACCTAGGTGTCTGGCTAGACTGCAAACTCTCCTTCCAGACTCACATCAAACATCTCCAATCGAAAATCAAATCAAGAGTCGGCTTTATATTCCGCAACAAAGCCTCCTTCACTCACGCCGCCAAGCTTACCCTAGTAAAACTGACTATCCTACCGATCCTCGACTTCGGCGATGTCATCTACAAAATGGCTTCCAACACTCTACTCAGCAAACTGGATGCAGTCTATCACAGTGCCATCCGTTTTGTCACCAAAGCACCTTATACCACCCACCACTGCGACTTGTATGCTCTAGTCGGCTGGCCCTCGCTACATATTCGTCGCCAGACCCACTGGCTCCAGGTCATCTACAAGTCCATGCTAGGTAAAGCTCCGCCTTATCTCAGTTCACTGGTCACGATGGCAACACCCATCCGTAGCACGCGCTCCAGCAGGTGTATCTCACTGATCATCCCTAAAGCCAACACCAGTACTCTGCTGCCTGTGACTGGAACGAACTGCAAAAATCGCTGAAGTTGGAGACTTTTATCTCCCTCACCAACTTCAAACATCAGCTATCCGAGCAGCTAACCGATCGCTGCAGCTGTACATAGTCTATTGGTAAATAGCCCACCCATTTTCACCTACCTCATTCCCATACTGTTTTTATACTGTTTTTTTTATTTTTTTTATTTTTATTTACTTTTCTGCTCTTTTGCACACCAATATCTCTACCTGTACATGACCATCTGATCATTTATCACTCCAGTGTTAATCTGCAAAATTGTATTATTCGCCTACCTCCTCATGCCTTTTGCACACATTGTATATAGACTGCCCATTTTTTTCTACTGTGTTATTGACTTGTTAATTGTTTACTCCATGTGTAACTCTGTGTTGTCTGTTCACACTGCTATGCTTTATCTTGGCCAGGTCGCAGTTGCAAATGAGAACTTGTTCTCAACTAGCCTACCTGGTTAAATAAAGGTGAAATAAAAAAATAAAAAAAAATAAAAAAATGGTTCAACTTCACACAAGCTTCTATTGAGAGGTTAGTGGTTAAAAAGATATATCTTTATGATTCTGGTGTTCAAGTACTTTGTGTGAAGCCATGGTAATGTGATAATCATGAAGAGTTTTCAGTTTGTGAAGAGAATAAAAACATTTATTCCATCAAGATACGAGGAGAGTGCATGACATGGGCAGCTGGAGCACACCTGATTGGTAGATCTAAGCATGAAAAGTAATTGAAAATGTTGAAAAATATCTCGTACTACAATCCCATTTAAGTGAGATGAGAAAATTCTGGTTAATATAGATATTATGTGATGCATTTTAGTCTGATTAATATTGTTAGGCTAAATATTGTTGTTGTGCAACATTGCTATGTTTATGGTTAATTTTCATAATTTTCAAACCTATAGCATTAATTATTAAACTCTACACAAATTATGGCTGATGGTACATTTGTTGAAAGTAAAGATCATTACACACCAGAAATATGGAGATAATACAGATATTGTTCACTTCTCACCAGCTGTTATTTTCATCCCAAGGCTGTTTTACTCCTGGCAGGTACAAAAGTAGTATTCCGGTAGTTCTGTTCTCCGTCTATTTACACTGAACAAAGATATAAACACAACATGCAACAATTTAAAAGATTTTACTGAGTTACAGTTCATATAAGGAAGTCAGTCAATTTCAATAAATTCATTAGGTCCTAATCTATGGATTTCGCATGACTGGGAATGCAGAAATGCTGCTGTTGGCCACAGATTCTTTCAAGTAAAAGGTGGGGCGTGTATCAGAAAACCAGTCAGTATCTGGTGTGACCACCATTTGCCTCATGCAGCACAACACATCTCTTTAGCAAAGAGTTGATCAGGCTGTTGATGTGCCCTGTGGAATGCTGTCCCACTCCTCTTTAATGGCTGTGCGAATTTGCTGGATGTTGCCAGGAACTGGAACACGCTGTCATACGCGTCGAGCCAGAGCATCAAAAAACATACTCAATGGGTGACATATGCAGGCCATGGAAGAACTGGGCGATTTTCGCTCAGGAAATATTTGTTGTTATTTACAAATATTTAACCCTTTTTTTTTTCGGTAGGCACAAAATTACCTTCATACTTCCATATTTTTAAAAAACAGTACCGGTTTAGCTCTGTAATGTAAATGTAATGTAAATGTGCTCTGCCACCTTATATGCGGAATATTGACATAAGCGGATGCGGTGGATTGAGACGCATGTGGAGGATTGATAGATTGAGACACACCAGATATCTCTGTCTTAAATTGACAGATTTAGATGGGGAATTCTTTATTATGTTACTTAGATTGACACAGCAGTGTGTTAATCAACTCTAGGGGAGGTAATCATCTTCTTGATATGCCACACCTGTCAGGTGGATGGATTATCTTGGCAAAGGAGAAATGCTCACAAAGAAGGACGTAAACAAATTAAGTTTTTTGTGAGTATGGAACATTTCTGGTATCTTTTATTTCAGCTCATGAAATATGGGACAAACACTTGACATGTTGCATTTATATTTTTGTTCAGTTTAGTTTAAACTAATTTACTTTATAAATTAAATCACAGTTGCTAATGGTAATAAGATATGATCTCTCTAGCTCTATCGTTCATGGAGTTGACAGAAAGAGAAAGAAAACTGTTATGAGCTGAACATAACAGTATCAAATAAAATAAAATAAAATAAAATTGGTCACATAGTGTACACATGTTTAGCAGATGTTATTGCAGGTGTAGCGAAATGCTTGTGTTTCTAACTCCAACAGTGCAGTAATATCTAACAATTTCAGAACAATACACAATGCACACAAATTTCAAGTAAAGGAATGTAATTAAGAATACATAAATATTTGGATGAACAATGTCAAAGCGGCATAGACTAAGATATAGAAGAATAGAATATAGTAAATACATGTGAGATGAGTATTGCAAAATATGTCAACATTATTAAAGTGACTAGTGTTCCATTATTAATTAAAGTGTCCAGTGATTTCTAGTCTATGTATATAGGGCAGCAGCCTCTAATGTGCTAGTGGTGGCTATGCAACAGTCTGATGGCCTTGAGATGGAAGCTGTTTTTCAGTCTCTCGGTCCCAGCTTTGATACACCTTTACTGACCTCTCCTTCTGAATGATAGCGGGGTGAACAGGCAGTGGCTCAGGTGGTTGTTATCCTTGATGATCTTTTTGGCCTTCCTGTGACATTGAGTGCTGTTGGTGTCCTGGGGGGCAGGTAGTTTGCTCCCAGTGATGTGTGGTGCAGACAGTACCACCCTCTGGTGAGCCCTGCCGTTGTGGGCTGTGCATTTGCCGTACCAGGCAGTGATACAGCCCGACAAGATTCTCTCAATTGTGCATCTGTAAAAGGTTGTGAGGGTTTTCGGTACCAAGTCAAATTTCTTCAGCCTCCTGAGGTTGAAGAGACGCTGTTGCGACTTCTTCACCACACTGTCTGTGTGGGTGGACCATTTCAGTTTGTCAGTGAAGTGTACACCAAGGAACTTGAAGCTTTCCACCTTCTCCACTGTGGTCTCGTCGATGTGGATAGGGGCGTGCTCCCTCTGCTATTTTCTGAAGTCCACGATCAGCTCCTTTGTTTTGTTGACGTTGAGTGAGAGGTTGTTTCCTGGCACCACACTCCCAGGGACCTCACCTCCTCTCTGTAGGCTGTCTCGTCATTGTTGGTAATCAGGCCTGCTACTGTTGTGTCGTCTGCAAACTTGATAATTGAGTTGGAGGCGTGTGTGGCCATGCAGTCATGGGTGAACAGGGAGTATAGGAGATGGCTGAGCACTCACACTTGTGGGGCCCCAGTGTTGAGGATCAGCGAAGTGGAGGTGTTGTTGCCTATCTTCACCACCTAGGGGCGGCCCGTCAGGAAGTCCAGGACCCAGATGCACAGGGTGGGGTTCAGACCCAGGGCCTCAAGCATAATGATGAGCTTGGAGGGTACTATGTTGTTGAATGCTGAGCTATAGTCAATGAACAGCATTCTTACATAGGTATTCCTCTTGTTAAGATGGGATAGAGCAGTGTGATGGCGATTGCATCATCTGTGGATCTATTTGGGCAGTATGCAAATTGAAATGGGTCTAGTGTGTCAGGTAAGATAGAGAAGATATGATCCTTGACTAGTCTCTCAAAGCACTTCATGATGACAGAAGTGAGTGATACGGGGCGATAGTCATCTAGTTAATTTACCTTTGCTTTCTTGGGTACAGGAACAATGGTGGACATCTTGAAACATGTGGGGACAGCAGACTGGGTTAGGGAGAGATTGAATATGTCCGTAAACACTCCAGCCAGCTGGATTGCGCGTGCTCTGAGGACGTGGCTAGGAATGCCTTCTGGGCTAGTCTTGCGGGTTAACCCGCTTAAATGTTTTACTCACGTCGGCCTCAGAGTAGGAGAGCCCACATTCTTTGGGAATGGGCCGCGTCGGTGGCACTGTGTTATCCTCAAAGCAGGCGAAGAAGGTGTTTAGCATGTCTGGAAGCAAGATGTCGGTGCCCGCGAAGTGGCTGGTTTTCCCTTTGTAATCCGTGGTGTTCTGTAGACCCGGCCACATACGTCTTGTGTCCGAGCCATTGAATTGCGAGTCCACTTTGTCTCTATACTGACTTCTTTGCCTGTTTGTTTGCCTTACCAAGGTAATAATATTCAGCCATATTCCCAGTCACCTTGCCATGATTAAATGCGGTGATTCGCACTTTCAGTTTTGCACGAATGCTGCCATCTATCCACAGTTTCTGGTTAGGGTAGGTTTTAATAGTCACAGTGGGTACAATATCTCCTATATACTTCCTGATAAACTCAGCCACCATATCAATGTATTTGTCAACGTTATTTTCGGAGGCTCCCCAGAACTTATCCCAGTCCGCGTGATCAAAACTATCTTGAAGTATGGATTCCGATTGGTCAGACCAGCGTTGATTAGACCTTAGCATGTGTACTTCCTGTTTGAGTTTCTGCCTATAGGAAGGGAGGAGCAAAATGGAGTCGTGATCAGATTTGCCAAAGGGAGGGCGGGGGAGGGTCTGTAGGCAGTGAAAGAGAGGACATTAGCAGGAACACCACCTGCGGTTTATGGCTATTATGATTTCCCATTGCAGCCAATTCAAATGCAGTAATTCCATAACTGAATCTTCAGAAATTCTGTTAGAAATTTGCTAACAGAACTTTGAGTTTAAATCACTTAATCATTTATAAACCAAATTGATATTATTTTTTTAAACTAATTAATCGGTCCTTGTGAGGATACGATGTCTTAAAGATACTGTATGCAGGTTTTAGGTAATGGAATTTCAAGGAACATGGCAATGTTACTTTAACTTATACAAGGCAAATAATTTCTCCAAAATGAAATATACAGTGCTTTCAGAAAGTATTCAGACCCCTACCCTTTTTTCACATTTTGTTACTTTACAGCCTTATTCTAAAAAGGATTAAATAAAAAAATGTCCTCATCAATCTACACACAATACCCCATAATGACAAAGCAAAAACAGGTTTTATTACATATAAAAACAGAAATACCTTCATTGGAGTCCACCTGTGGTAAATTCAATTGATTGGATATGATTTGGAAAGGCACACCTGTCTGTACATGGTCCCACAGTTGACAGTGCATGTCAGAGCAAACACCAAGCCATGAGGTCGAAGGAATTGTCCGTAGAGATCCGACACATGTTTGTGTCGAGGCACAGATATGGAGAAGGGTACCAAAAAATATCTAAAACATTGAAGGTCCCCAAAAACACATATTTCTTTAATGGAAGAAGTTTGTAACCACCAAGTCTCCTCCTAGAGCTGGCCACCCAGCCAAACTGAGCAATCAGGGGAGAAGGGCCTTGTTCAGGGAGGTGGCCAAGATCCCGATGGTCACTCTGACAGAGCTATAGAATTCCTCTGTGGAGATGGGAGAAAATTCCAGAAGGACAACCATCTCTTTAGCACTCCATCAATCAGGCCTTTATGGTAGAGTGGTCAGATGGAAGCCACACCTAAGTTAAAGGCACATGACAGCCCGCTTAGAGTTTGCCAAAGGCACCTAAAGAACTCTCAGACCATAAGAAACCAGACTCTCTGGTCTGATGAAACAAAGATGGAACTCTTTGGCCTGATTGCCAGACGTCACGTCTGGAGGAAACCTGGCACCATCCCTATGGTGAAGCATGGTGGTGGCAGCATCATGCTGTGGGGATGTTTTTCATTATCAGGGACTCTGAGACTAGTCATGATCGAGGCAAAGATGAATGGAGCAAAGACTTGAACCCGATCGAACATCTCTGGAGAGACCTGAAAGTAGCTGTGCAGCGAAGCTCCCCATCCAACCTGACAGCGCTTGAGGGATCTGCAGAGAATAATGGGAGAAACTTCCCAAATACAGGTGTTCCAATCGTGTAGCGTCATACCTCTGTAATCTGTAATCACTGCCAAAGGTGCTTCAACAAAGTACTAAGTAAAGGGTCGGAATACTTATGTAAATGTGATATTGCCGTTTTTAATTTTTAATACATTTGCAAAAATGTCTAAAAAACTGTTTTTGCTTTGTCATTATGGGTTATTGTGTGTAGATTGATGAGAAAAAAACAATTTAATACATTTTGAATAAGTCTGTAATGTAACAAAATGTGTAAAAAGTCAAGGGGTCTGTAACGGTTCTCTTGTGGTGAAGGAGAGTCGGACCAAAATGCAGCGTGTAGATTGCGATCCATGTTTAATAAACAAACGTAAAACACGAATCAATTACAAACACTACAAAACAAAGAACGTAATGAACGTAACGAAAACCGAAACAGCCTATACTTGTGTAAACTAACACAGAGACAGGAACAAGGACACTAAGGACAATCACCCACGAAACACACAAAGAATATGGCTGCCTAAATATGGTTCCCAATCAGAGACAACGATAAACATCTGCCTCTGATTGAGAACCACTTCAGACAGCCATAGACTTAACTAGAACACCCCACTAAGCTACAATCCCAATACCAACACACCACATACCACACCCTGGCCTGACCAAATAAGTGAAGATAAACACAAAATACCTCGACCAGGGCGTGACAGAACCCCCCCCCCCCTAAGGTGCGGACTCCCGGACGCACCTTAAAACAATAGGGAGGGTCCGGGTGGGCGTCTGTCCATGGTGGCGGCTCCGGCGCGGGACGTGGACCCCACTCAATCACTGTCTTAGTCCCTCCTCCTCGTGTCCTTGGATAGTCCACCGTCACCGCCGACCATGGCCTAGTAGTCCTCACCCAGAACCCCACTGGACTGAGGAGCAGATCGGGACTGAGGGGCAGCTTGGGACCGAGGGAAGCTCGGGACCGAGAGGAAGCTCAGCACCGAGAGGAAGCTCGGCACCGAGAGGAAGCTCGGCACCGAGAGGAAGCTCGGCACCGAGAGGAAGCTCAGGCAGGTAGCTGAATCTGGCAGATCCTGGCTGGCTGGCGGTTCTGGCAGATCCTGGCTAACTGGCGGATCTGGAAGAGTCTGGTTGACTAGCAGATCTGGAAGAGTCTGGCTGACTAGCAGATCTGGAAGAGTCTGGCTGACTAGCAGATCTGGAAGAGTCTGGCTGACTGGCGGATCTGGAAGAGTCTGGCTGACTGGCGGATCTGGAAGAGTCTGGCTGACTGGCGGATCCTTGCAGACTGACGGATCTGGCTGCTCCATGCTGACTGGCGGCTCTGGCTGCTCCACGCTGACTGGCGGCTCTGGCTGCTCCATGTAGGCTGACAGCTCTGGCAGCTTCTTACAGACTGGCAGCTCTGGCAGCTCCGTGCAGACTGGCAGCTCCTTGCAGACTGGCAGCTCCTTGCAGACTGGCAGCTCTGGCTGCTCCATGCAGACTGACAGCTCTGGCTGCTTCATGCAGACTGGCAGCTCTGGCTGCTCCATGCAGACTGGCAGCCCTGGCTGCTTCATGCAGACTGGCAGCTCTGGCTGCTTCATGCAGACTGGCAGCTCTGGCTGCTTCATGCAGACTGGCAGCTCTGGCTGCTCCATGCAGACTGGCAGCTCTGGCTGCTCCATGTAGGCTGGCAGCTCTGGCTGCTCCATGCAGGCTGGCAGCTCTGGCTGCTCCATGCAGGCTGGCAGCTCTGGCTGCGCTGAACAGGCGGGAGACTCCGACAGCGCAGGAGAGGAGAAAGGCTCCGGCAGTGCTGGAGAGGAGAGGCGCACTGTAGGCCTGATGCGTGGTGCTGGCACTGGTGGTACTGGACCGAGAACACGCACAGGAAGCCTGGTGCGGGGAGCTGCCACCGGAGGGCTGGTGTGTGAAGGTGGTACTGGATAGACCGGACCGTGCAGGCGCACTGGAGCTCTTGAGCACCGAGCCTGCCCAACCTTACCTGGCTCGATGCCCACTCTAGCCCGGCCGATACGAGGAGCTGGAATATACCGCACCGGCCTATGCACCGGCACTGGGGACACCGTGCGCACCACTGCATAACACGGTGCCTGCCCGGTCTCTCTAGCCCCCCGGTAAGCACAGGGAGTTTGCGCAGGTCTCCTATCTGGCGTAGCCATACTCCCTGTGAGCCCCCCACCCAAGACATTTTTGGGGCTGACTCCCGGGCTTCCTTGCCAACCATGTTCCCTCATATCGCCGGCTCCTCTCTCCGGCTGCCTCTGCTCTCCTTGCTGCCTCCACCTGTTCCCATGGAAGGCGATCCCTTCCCGCCAGGATCTCCTCCCATGTGTAGCAACCCTTGCCATCCAATATATCGTCCCATGTCCATTCCTCATTGCGCCGCTGTTGCTGCCTTTGTTGCTTCTCCTGCGGCTCCTGCCTGTTGACACGCTGCTTGGTCCAGTTGTGGTGGGTGATTCTGTCAGGGATTTCCTCCTCTTCTTCCGAAGAGGAGAGGCGAAAAGGATCAGAGGACCAATATGCGGCGTGGTAAGTGTCCATGGTTCTTTTAATACGTAAATGTACACATGAACACTACAAAACAATAAACATGGAAAAACCTAAACAGTCCTATCTGGTGCAGAGACAGAGACAGGAACAAGGACACTAAGGACAATCACCCACGAAACACACAAAGCATATGGCTGCCTAAATATGATTCCCAATCAGAGACAACGATAAACACCTGCCTCTGATTGAGAACCACTTCAGACAGCCATAGACTTAACTAGAACACCCCACTAAGCTACAATCCCAATACCAACACACCACATACAAAAACCCCATGCCACACCCTGGCCTGACCAAATAAATGAAGATAAACACAAAATACCTCGACCAGGGCGTGACAGGGTCTGAGTACTTCCAAATGCACTGTAAGTGCTGATATTACTTCAACATTGCAGTGTTTGATGTATTTCTAATACCTTTTAAGACTTTTTCTGGTATACGCTTATTCCTAATATATATGCCTTCATTTAAAAAAAATGTACACTCAGCTTTCCTTTGACACCAGATTTGACGTGATCCTATGAACTTCACATTGGTGTTCATGGGTTCTTTTACATGGAAATGCCCACAGCTAAACAACAGTTTTACACAGAGACGATTTGGGGAGACCTGGTTTTGACCTTTATTTCTCAGTGTCTTTTTAATAAATAACTTTTTAATAACTGTGGATGGTAAACACAGATGTGGGACGTCTGGGTAGTGCACTGTTACAACATTCCAGAACCATAGCACTGGGCACACCCTGGTTGAATCAGCGTTGTTTCCACGTAATTTCAATGAAATGTTATGGTAACAACGTGCATTAGACGTTGAATTGACATCTTTGCCCAGTGGTATGTCTTTGTGTCTGACTGAGCTAATGTCATAACAATCTAAGGAGCCAATCTTCCTCTCTCTTTCTCTTTCTCTCCGAGGATTCCAAGCCGTGGTTCTTCTTTCTGAGAGTCTGGTTCAGAGAGATGTTCCATGATGGAACATTCTGTCTCAGGGGACATGGGTGCAGATGTGCAGACCGCAGTGGTCTGGCCCCTTGTCCCCTCCCCCTAGGGGGCCATACTGGGAGGCCTGCTCCCCACTCTGAATGAGTGCATGTAAAATGTGCAGAGAGGCGCAGTCATGACGGAACATGGCACACACTCGCACGGGCGTTCACACTTGCTCACACACACTCAAACACACACCCCACGCACGACAGGAGGTGGTGTGACTGATATGAGTTGTGACATATCAAACGGGAAGCAGAGCAGCACTGCCTGTGGCATCCTATAAAACATGCTAATAGAGAGCTGCATTAGTCCACTCACACAGGCCTGGGCTAATCAGGGAGGACATTTACTCTTCCTCCTCTCACCGTCTCACCTCCGCACCGCCACTGCTCATGGTTGGGGGATGGATGAAGCTCGATGGGGTTGACGCAGGAAGCAGGCAGCCCCCTCTCCACACCCTTTCTTTCACCTGGGACACTGCAGAAATGCTGGCTTGCAAGTTTATAAGTTGATGGTTGGTTGTCATTGCGACATTTTCCAATTATATTTTTTTCCTGTTCCAGAGAGTACCAGTGTAGTGAAGGAATTGTGCAGAGGAAATACGAACTGACAATATCATAGGGATATAACAAGGGACCAAGTTGTTGCAAACATGTTTATTGCACCCTCACTCCATAACTAGATTTTTATGATCAATTGTTCTACAGAATAATCATAATATTTGTAAGTGCTTTGATTGCACTTTTATCAACATTTTTGTTTTTGTTTGCTAATTTGTTAACTATCGGCATGGCATGACTGGCAGGTCAGTTGGTTTCGCCTAACTAATGTGTCACTGTCATCCAGAAGCTCAACTAGCTAACTTGGTAGCAAACTACTAAGTAAGGGGATGATGTTGGGAGATGGCAGCCACGTTGAATATGCTAATGGTTCAGTTTTGAGCAGTTTTCTCCAGCAGTTAGCTTCAAGGCGGACTATTCTAGACTGATATGCAGTGTGATATTCTTGCACGTTCACGGCTGTCATGGCTTCACCCAGGTGGGTGCTACACATTGGTACTGGGGGAGTTCGACCCATGGAGTCTGACTTCAGAGACCACGACAGAGAAGCGCTGCTTCAGCGACTGCATGGGCCTGGCTGCCCTGATAAACGGCTCTGGACCATTCTGTGACCCCCTATCCATTTCATCTCTGAACTGCCTCTACTCAATCCCTCCTCCTGGCGCTGATTGCCCAAGCCATTCATGAACTACCGTGCTTGCCAGGATGATATATTTTTTGGTTGCTTAAAGCACTTTGAGATTGTAATGAAAAGCGCTATTAAAGTTTAATTTATTATTATTATTATTATCATTATATCACAGACACTCTATACATATTTGAGAAGCCTATGTTGAAGAACAGAGCCTTGCAAAAGTTTTCATCCCCTTGGTGTTTTTCCTATTTTGTTGCATTACAACCTGTAATTTAAATAGATTTTTATTTTAATTTCATGTAATGGACATGCACAAAATAGTCCAAATTGGTGAAGTGAAATGAAAAAAATAACTTGTTCCAAAAAATTCTAAAACATTTCAAACGGAAAAGTGGTGCATGTATTCACCCCCTTTGCTATGAAGCCCCTGAAAAAGATATGGTGCAACCAATTACATTCAGAAGTCACATAATTAGTTAAATGAAGTCCACCTATGTCCGATCTAAGTGTCACATGATCTCAGTATATATACAACTTTTCTGAAAGGCCCCAGAGTCTGCAACACCACTAAGAAAGGGGCACCACCATGAAAACCAAGGAGCTCTCCAAACTGGTACAGATCAGGGTTGGGTTATAAAAAAAAATATAGGAAACTTTAAACATCCCACGGAGCACCATTAAATCCAATATTAAAAAATGGAAACAATATGGCACCACAACAAACCTGTCAAAACTTACGGACCAGGGAAGGAGGGTCTTAATCAGAGAGGCAACAAAGAGACCAAAGATAACCCTGAAGGAGCTGCAAAGCCTTCCAGCAGGACAATGACCCTAAGCATACTGCTAAAGCAACACTCGACTGGTTTAAGGGGAAGCATATACAGTGGGGCAAAAAAGTATTTAGTCAGCCACCAATTGTGCAAGTTCTCCCACTTAAAAAGATGAGAGAGTCCTGTAATTTTCATCATAGGTACATTTCAACTATGACAGACAAATTGAGAAAAAAAATCCAGAAAATCACATTGTAGGATTTGTAATTAATTTATTTGCAAATTATGGTGGAAAATAAGTATTTGGTCAAAAACAAAAGTTTATCTCAATACTTTGTTATACAATGGGATTTTCTGGATTTTTTTTCTCATTTTGTCTGTCATAGTTGAAGTGAACCTATGATGGAAATTACAGGCCTCTCTCATCTTTTTAAGTGGGAGAACTTGCACAATTGGTGGCTGACTAAATACTTTTTTGCCCCACTGTAAATGTCTGGACACCAACAGAACCCATCCAACTTGAAAGAGCTGGAGCAGTTTTGCCTTGAAGAATGGGCAAAAATCTCAGTGGCTAGATGTGCCAAGCTTTTGAGACATACTCCAAGAGACTTGCAGCTATAATTGCTGCCACAGGTGCCTCTAAAAGTATTGACTTTCGGGGGTGAATGCATGCTCAAGTTTTCTGTTTTTTTTGTCTTATTTCTTGTCTGTTTCACAATAAGAAATATTTAGAATCTTCAAAGGGGTATGCATGTTGAGTACATCAAATGATACAAACCCCCCAAAATACATTTTAATTCCAGGTTGAAAGGCAACAAAATAGGAAAAATGCCAGGGGGGGGAATACATTCGCAAGTCACTGTATATTAGTTTTCCATTTAAATATGTGTATCATAAATAAACAATACCAGTTTATTATGTGGCAAAATACTTCTACAGTGAATATATCTCAGATGCTGTCTGTCCATCTGTCAGAGAAGCGTAGCATCGTCCTCGATGTTGAACCCCCCCATCTCCATCAGTCCATTAGGTGACGCTCATGAATATGCTAGTATCAAGCCAATAAAAGCTTTTAATATTAGATCTGCCATAATATGCATATTCCACACACTTAATGGAGGCTGGTGTAGAGCAGAGCAGGGAAGACCAGCATTTCCAGCATTTTCCAGCAGTAATGATGAAGCATGAATATGCGACCAGCAGGTCGTTCCACCTCAAAAAGCACAGGAAAGAGAATTTCGAAATGGTGAAAAGGCATCCATGGACCACCCAAACTCCAAGCCAGCAACAAGTACATAGTATCTGTTGTCTATGTCTGACAAGTAGTACGGAGCTGCGGCTCAGAGTCTTGTTTCTTCAGCCTTGGTGGTGGTGGGGGGGTAAAATGGTAATTGCAGTTGTTAGGTTTATGTTCCTACCTACATCCTGATATTACTGGGTTCTGACCACTAGATGGTGATGTTCCAGTTTTTTTTTAAAGGGATAGTTCACTCAAATCTCAAAATGACAAATTGGTTTCCTCCAGTCTATGGACAAGGTATGACAGCAATCCATGTTTTGGTCTGTTGTCCACTGTTTCAATTGCAAACTTTTTAACATTGGTGGGAAAAATCCAATGCAAGTCAATGGTCCCTCCAGCACCAGTCAAAAGATTGAAAAAACACTATCAACACTATAAAAAACACATATGGAATCATGTAGTAACCAAAAAAGTGTTAAACAAATCCAAATATATTTTAGATGTTAGATTCTTCAAAGTAGCCACTCTTTACCTTGATGACAGCTTTGCACACTCTTGGCATTCTCTCAACCAGCTTCATGAAGTAGTCACTTGGAATGCATTTCAATTAACAGGTGTGTCTTGTTAAAAGTTAATTTGTGGAATTTCTTTCCTTCTTAATATGTTTGAGCCAATCAGTTGGGTCAATTTCAAGAACTTTAAAAATTCTTCAAGTGTTGTCGCAAAAACCATCAAGCGCTATGATGAAACTGGCTCTCATGAGGACCGCCACAGGAAAGGAAGACCCAGTGTTACCTCTGCTGCAGAGGATAAGTTCATTAGAGTTACAAGACAAGTTACAAGAAATTGCAGCCCAAATAAATGCTTCACAGAGTTCAAGAAACAGACACATCTAAACATCAACTGTTCAGAGGAGACTGCGTGAATCAGGCCTTCATGGTCGAATTGCTGCAAAGACACCACTACTAATGGACACCAATAAGAAGATCTCCAACTACTCTTAAACGCTAGTAAAACCAAATGCATGCTTTTCAACCGTTCGCTGCCTGCACCCGCCTGCCCGACTAGCATCACTACTCTGGAAGGTTATGACTTAGAATAGACTCATATTAAACATCTCCAATCCAAAATTAAATATAGAATCAGCTTCCTATTTCGCAACAAAGCCTCCTTCACTCACGCCGCCAAACATACCCTCGTAAAACTGACTATCCTACCGATCCTCGACTTCGGCGATGTCATTTACAAAATAGCTTCCAATACTCTACTCAGCAAACTGGATGCAGTCTATCACAGTGCCATCCGTTTTGTCACCAAAGCCCTTAATACCACCCACCACTGCAACCTGTATGCTCTAGTCGGCTGGGCCCACTGGCTCCAGGTCATCTAGAAGTCTATGCTAGGTATGCTAGGTAATGCTCCAGTTTCAACTGTTCTGCCTTATTATTATTCGACCATGCTGGTCATTTATGAACATTTGAACATCTTGGCCATGTTCTGTTATAATCTCCACCCGGCACAGCCAGAAGAGGACTGGCCACCCCACATATGCTCTCTCTAATTCTCTCTTTCTTTCTCTCTCTCGGAGGACCTGAGCCCTAGACCATGCCCCAGGACTACCTGACATGATGACTCCTTGCTGTCCCCAGTCCACCTGACCGTGCTGCTGCTCCAGTTTCAACTGTTCTGCCTTATTATTATACGACCATGCTGGTCATTTATGAACATTTGAACATCTTGGCCATGTTCTGTTATAATCTCCACCCGGCACAGCCAGAAGAGGACTGGCCACCCCACATAGCCTGGTTCCTCTCTAGGTTTCTTCCTAGGTTTTGGCCTTTCTAGGGAGTTTTTCCTAGCCACTGTGCTTCTACACCTGCATTGCTTGCTGTTTGGGGTTTTAGGCTGGGTTTCTGTACAGCACTTTGAGATGTCAGCTGATGTACGAAGGGCTATATAAATAAATTTGATTTGAATTTGATTTGGTAAAGCTCCGCCTTATCTCAGCTCACTGGTCACGATAACAACACCACCCACAGCACGCACTCCAGCAGGTATATCTCACTGGTCATCCCCAAAGCCAGCCCCTCCTTTGGCCGCCTTTCCTTCCAGTTCTCTGCTGCCAATGACTGGAACGAATTGCAAAAATTGCTGAAGCTGGAGACTTATATTTCCCTCGCTTACTTTAAACATCAGCTATCTGAACAGCTAACTGATCGATGCAGCTGTACATAGCCCATCTGTAAATAGCCCACCCAATCTACCTACCTCATCCCCATATTGTTTTTATTTACTTCTCTGTTCTTTTGCACACCAGTATTTCTACTTGCACATCACCATCTGCTCATCTATCACTCCAGTGTTAATTTGCTAAATTGTTGTTTTGCACACACTGTATATAGACTTTATTTTTTTATATTGTGTTATTGACTGTGCACTTGTTTATTCCATGTGTAACTCTGTGTGGCTTTTTGTGTCGCACTGCTTTGCTTTATCTTGGCCAGGTCGCAGTTGTAAATGAGAACTTGTTCTCAACTAGCTTACTTAGTTAAAAAAAGTGAAATACATTTTTTTTAAAGAAGAGTCTTGCTTGGGCCAGGAAACACAAGCAATGGAAATTAGACCAGTGGAAATCTGTCATTTGGTCTGATGAGTCCAAATCCCTGTGTCTTTGTGAGATGCAGAGTATTTGAACAGATGATCTCTGCATGTGTGGTTCCCACCGTGAAGCATGGAGGAGGAGGTGTTATGGTGTGGGGGTGCTTTGCTGGTGACACTGTCTGTGATTTATTTAGAATTCAAAGCACACTTAACCATTATGGCTACCACAGCATTCTGCAGCGATACGCCATCCCATCTGGGTTGCACTTAGTCCCACTATCATTTGTTTTTTTCAAAAGGACAATGACCCAAATCACCTCCAGGCTGTGTAAGGGCTTTTTGACCAAAAAGGAAAGTTATGGAGTGCTGCATCAGATGACCTGGCCTCCACAATCCCCCGACCTCAACCCAATTGAGATGGTTTGGGATGAGTTGGACTGCAGAGTGAAGGAAAAGCAGCCAACAAGTGTTCAGCATATGTGGGAACTCTTTCAATACTGTTGGAAATGCATTCCAGGTGAAACTGTTTGAGAGAATGCCAAGAGTGTTTAAAGCCGCCATCAAGGCAAAGGGTGGCTACTTTGAAGAATCAAAAATCTCAAATATATTTTGATTTGTTTAACACTTTTTTGGTTACTACATGATTCCACATGTGTTATTTCATAGTTTTGATGACTTCACTATTATTGTACAATGAAATAATAGTAAAGATAAAGAAAAACCCTTGAATGAGTAGGTGTGTCATAACTTTTGACTGGTACTGCATATTAGCATTTGTATGTTTTTTATTTTATTTATTATGTTGTGTCCAAATCATCCTAAATTATAAAAAATTGATTGTGTAACTAAATGATGTTACTTATACAGGATTTGGATTTGTGCTCAAAAGTTAGCATTTGAAAAAGTGGGCAGGTAAAAAAAAAAAAAAGAATTGGCTGCTGTCATACCTTGTCCATAAACTGCTTATAGGGTAAGGACCAAATCGGATGGTCCAAAAGGATGTTAGATACTATATTTATTGGATATTATATGAATCCTATTAAATAGCCAATTTGGGTGCAATCAATTCGCTTAATTTCTCAGAGATCAACCCCTCTTTTTACGCTACTGCTACTCTCTGTTCGTCAGATATGCATAGCCACTTTAACGATACCTACATGTACATACTACCTCATTAAGCCTGACTAACCGGTGTCTGTATAAAGCCTTGCTACTCTTATTTTCAAATGTCTTTTTACTGTTGTTTTATTTCTTTACTTACCTACACACACAGAGACATGCTTTTTTTTCTCCGCACTATTGGTTAGAGCCTGTAAGTAAGCATTTCACTGTAAGGTCTACTACAACCTGTTGTATTCGGCGCACATGACAAATAAAACTTTGATTTGATTTGATATTTCAACAAAATAATGTTGCAGGAATGCAAATCTTATCTGTTTCAAACTCCAGAAATGATTTCAGAACAATCTGAGATGGTGGGTGTCATGGCTTGCTGAAATGACATGGAACGACCCAACACTCCGAGGCCTATTCAGGGCTCATTCCTTTCACCAACCAATCCAACCTTCACATCCTGAAGGTTGGATTGAAATAAAAGGATGGTAGACAAATTTGCATATGTGTATGTATAGCCAGTTATGCAACGCTACACTTATTTTATAGGCACATACTGTACATGCAAAGTGGTTTGTTACAACTGGGGTTGCAATTAAAATACAGGAGGGTATCTTTCCAGGAGCAGGGTTGGAGAGCCCTGATCTCGACCATGTACTATTAGTCAGAATCTCTTTGCCCTAATTTAAAGTTACTGCTCAGTGAAAATGCGTATTATGTTAACTTATACCCAAATATAGTGGTAGACTAGTCCCATACTCGTATTTGTGGCCAAAGCATAAATTGGAGAAACCCCACTTCAAGTTCAGATCTCACAACTGACTTTAAAAATGCTGAGGAGGATGAGATAGCCAATCAGTGGTCTAGAGGAGGATAAGCTGGCCAATCCCGGTCTACTTGCGTAAATATTTTTTATGAAAGGTATACATCCACACTATTCCAACTCAAGACGCTGCTTTTTTAACATACTTAATTGAAAAAAATGGAAGGAAAACTTTTAATTCATATTGTAAGTAATTATAGGTCAGATTTGATAGAAATCTGGAAACACTGGGCAGTTACATTAAGATTTTTGCTCGCTAATGGGCTGTTAGATATACCTTTTTTGTTCAAAGACTCTCTCGCAGCCTTTCGTTTCCTATTAATTGGGTATGTGGTTGACCATGCACTTGGAATGTGAAAGAGGGTGAAGTGAAGCTTTGTTAACAATGAATAATACAGCAACTGTGGGTGGTTTAGCCTACTAACCTTGCCTGAGTTAGCTTACTTACCTAACTCATATGTAGGCTCTCACTCAGTGGGCTAACAAAGTTATGTAGACAACTGGGGGGTTCGATACCTGATTGGTAATTCAATGTATCTCTATGTGATCGGTTACACATTGTAGTAACATTGTAGTGACAAAACCTGCTGGGGGGAGTTGTGATGGGGAGGCATTTTCGGATGAAACAGTAACACAGGATGGCTACCATCAGAACATGCCTCCTCGACTAAATCTACGCCTACGCGAACGTCATTTCTATCGAGAGATATCAAATAAATAGTATTCATTTTTACTTATCTTGAGGTAGGCCTATTAGTAGGCCCTAAAGGCTATCCAAGAGGCCCAATTAATTGCAACCCTTTTGCTCTATAGAACATTATGCTATTCCCCGCCGCAAACCGCCATTGTCTCTCGTAAGGGAATTCTGCACGCCTAGTCCTGCACTTTTGTTAAGGGTGAATTTTACGTTGTGCGGGAGCTGAGGACTGCCAGCCCGAGGCTGATTAAACTTTCATGGCGATCTAGCAGACTTCTCTGACGCGCTTTCTGTGGCCTCAACAAGTCGTTGGGTAAATCTCAAGTGACTCTCCAACCAAATGCACTCATTAAAATAAAGTGCGCAGCCAGAAATGAGAAAAGGAAAGATAATCTACCAATGTGGGTCTTCATTGTCTCTTGGCCGTTTCTGTCTTGCTCAGCCCCCAAAAAGGGCGCACTGACTGTATTTGAAATCAATAAGCTATCGCCTCATTTTGTTTTTATTAACTCATAGGCCTATAGCCAACAATCAGGAATATTTCATTGATTTGTTTACAAAAGTCAAGTAGTTGAAACCCGGCTCTTAAGATAATGTTCAACGCTCCTCTGAACACGCGGGAAGTGAAGTGGGCCTCATTAAAGTGTAAGTCAAAGAAAAATCCTCAAGTCATTCAGGATTGTATTCATTATTAGTTAGTGCGCTCATTAATATATCCGACTGTTGATGTTCTTATTAGCGCTCATCAATTCATTATTAATGGATCAAGTATAATGCAAAGGAGGAGAGAGACTGAGAGGGGCTACAGTGGGTATCTATCCTACTCCAGATCTTTTTTTTTGGCGTGTAGGGACAGGAACGGCCAGAACCAACGAATGTTCCGTTCCCGAATCCCGATAGCACGGCCTCGTTTTAACACAGGCTCCACACCCGCAGAGCCACACACACACACACACACACACACACTGTAATATAATTTGAATTCATTGTGGGAACGCTTGTTGGTAATTCTGTTAACAAAAGGTAGGCCTCTCCTTAGAAGGTATTAAATATTTATCCATGCTATGAATAACAATTGGGAGGGACGGGAGGCTGTGTTTACTTTTGCAGCGGGTTTGTCTCTGCTATACATCCCGTCTCGGTGCGCTGATCGCCGGGAGAGGCCGGACAGAGGAGCCCCGGGGCAGGCAGTGCTGCGCCCCGTCATTACGCATAGCGTAAGCTCGCTGCGTGGAACCATGTTTGCGCTCCAACCCTCACCCGGAAAGACCTACTGTAGGGACTCATAGTGTGATGTTAAACGGTTACATCACTCCACTCACTCAACCTGTTTATTCTGGTGTTGTGTACCTGCATGATCCCTGCCCAAAGTGACCTCAGTATCTCTATAGCTCCTGTTTGTTTCCCAGATGTAGGCCCTAGTACTTTTTCTGAATAGGCTAGTGTATAAAGTGTAAAATAATTATTTTACAATGTGAGCTATGAACAGGTACACAGTACAAGCTTAACATGTGATAGATGCATTTAGTTTAAGTAGCCTTTATGTTGAGTGAAATATATCTCTTCCCACTGGGTACACACCGGTGGAATTAACGTTGTTTCCTGGTCATTTCAATGAAATTGTGTTGAACCAACGTGGGTTAGAAGTATAATTGACGTCCAGTCTGTTGGTTGTATTTCATGAGAAGCACCCTAACCAAGGATCAACATAAGTCGTTAGGCTTCACATTGCAATTTTTTTTGACAAACAATTAGATTCAAATGTAGGTACATATTTAAAGATATTCCATGTCATTTTAAAACGTTTCGGTGCTGGATGCTGGCTGTGT
Organism: Oncorhynchus nerka; assembly: GCF_034236695.1. Classification (NCBI taxonomy): domain Eukaryota; kingdom Metazoa; phylum Chordata; class Actinopteri; order Salmoniformes; family Salmonidae; genus Oncorhynchus; species Oncorhynchus nerka. The sequence goes on from NC_088417.1 coordinate 71,824,012, forward strand.
TTACGATGCTGGATGCTGGCTGTGTTTACGGTGCTGGATGCTGGCTGTGTTTACGATGCTGGATGCAACTAAAACTACATTTCAGATTGGAATCCCCAACGGTGGGGTTCAATGCCATAATTAACTTTTTAGGAGACAGTGTATAAATCATCCCTCCCAAGATAATCAGTTGCCTCATCAGACCTCCTTCTCAGACATCATAGATATTTAAGCTCACATTTCAAGATGTTAGTGACTCGGACACTTGACTATCTCAAACCTCTGTAATTTGCCAACGCCTTGTTCATTTTGGATCCCAATTATATTCTCCTAATGGTTATTTTCCATTCAGATCTTCAGGTCTGCTGTTTTGGGTCTGCTGCAAAGTAGGCCCCCAAAATACGCTCTCCCATCACCAACGGAGTATACTAATAGTGATCTAGTTGAGTCTGAAGAAGTGAGATCCTGTAAATTTACGACTTGTCGCCACCCTTTTCTCGAGGCAAAATAACACCTCAAAATGATTTCATCTTCTTAAAGCTGCATCATGTAACTTTTTGGGTGACCCACCAAATTCACATAGATATATACAAGTTATAGATCTGTCATTCTCATTGAAAACAAGTCTAATACGCGGTAGATCTGTTCTATGTGCACTATTTCTATGCTTTGCGTTTTGGTTTTGGTTTTGTACACCAGCTTCAAACAGCTGAAAATACAATATCTTTGGTTATTGAAAATATATTTTACAGGGGTTTAGATGGTACAATGATTATCTGCACACCGGGTGCTTGTTTTGTCACATAAACTGAAAGTAGGCAAATTATTATAATTGATTGGTGGCGTGATTTCTGCATATTGCACCATTCAACTTTTGAATTGCTGAATTAACTTCACTTTTATTGCTGTTACTGTGATAGTATGGACTCCGCATTATTTTCCCAGAGCTGGTTATTATGCAGAGCCTTAGCCTTCTATTTAGATAGATAGCTAGAAAGATGTTCTTTCCGCTGACCCTGGTTGATCACGTGGCTCTCCTCTTTTAATTACTCTGCCTGCTGCTGGTCCCGTCCAACTCCCCTGCACTGAGTGGAGCTGGCGAAGGGTGGAAACATTGGTTAAGCAAATTGGTATTTAACTGGAAACTTGCTGGCCTCTGAGTTCTGCATTATTCATCACCAAGACAAGAAAGTAGCGCTTCTTCAACCCGTCAGCTCCCTCCAGCCGAGAGTACAGCAGAGGCAGGGGTAGGCAGGCAGGCGGACCGGGCTGGAGAGCCTGGGTTGGATGTGCTGGGCGCTCCCTACAGGGAAGCGGGGCGGAAATAGGGTAGAGAAATGTGCCTACAGAGAACCAATCCCCATGCACGCACGCACACAGACACACACACACGCACGCGCGCGCACACACACATACACACACACTGTTTTAATCTGAATATAAAACAAATATTTAAATTAATTCGAATGACTCTCTTCAAACGGATGGGCTTTCAGGCTTTTCTAATCGTAAACATTCCTAAATAATAGGAAGCTAAATTCATGTTGGCATTTTTAATTATCAGTGAATAGCCTATTTTGTAATATACATGGTTGTGTGCCTGCTAACCCTTGTAACTTCCTTTAGCATAGCTCATTGAATTTGTAGGCTATCGATTGCCCTGAGATAGATGGCCTTTCAGCACATGAGAGGATGTCAGTCCGCACTGCATCTATTTAATCCGAGATGCATAACCAGAAATAACTATCGTCAATGAATTACATTTAATTAAAATTGTACTTTAACTAAACGGATGTGTTTAGCTGGTGTCCGGCTGTAAACAGGGTTTATGTTGCACTGGACGGTGGTAGGCTCGGGCATCTTGTCAGTTTATAATACATTATTTATGAGACATGATTAGAAGGCTATATACATTTCTTTGAACGTTCAACATATTTACTAGAATTAAATGGAAGTTCATATTTAGATCTGTTTTTGTTTAGTGTCACATTCTAAGTCAGTCGAATATTTGTACTGCTTTTGTGTTGCATGTGGTTGCTCATGTTTGCCTGTTGATTCTGAATGTCTAACTGCCACAATAACCAGGCTACATATGTAGAAAGCCTAGGTAAATTCATTCGTTTTCTGAAACATTAGGTTATAATATTTAGACACAATCTATATTTGTTTACCCATGAAGCATAGTGTTTGAACGAAATAAATCAGCATTCGGTAAGTTTATTTAGCCAAGACACCTATAAATGAGCTACATTATAGCAGAAGTTATTAGTTGCCATTAATTAGCCTACTTACTATGTTGTATAATTCATTCATATTTAAATAATTGAATAGGCTTACATATGTTTTTTTTAAGGTTTAGCTGGTCATTCATAGGACTTTTAGTATTGAATATTAGAAACTTTCTTGAATCACATCACACAACTGCCTAGGACAAGTATTTGAGACATTCTTGCACTTATAATATGTAACAACAGCTACTCTGGAATGCTCCCAGTTTATGTCTTCCACTTGCATAGTGGGGAGAGGATAAATAAATCCTACCATTGTTTAGCTTTCTCTTAAAGGGCAATTCCATCACTTTTCAACCTCATATTCATAATGTCCAGCACCATACCAGTGTCTACATGTGAAAATGGCGGGTTTCTATGATCTATGCTTAAACGCTAAGAAGTGAGGTCCTTCAAGATGCTTCTCTGTGACATCACAGGGTAAGACTTAAAGTCATTTTCAAAACCTGCAAAGAGTTTCTAGCCAGAGGGTATTTTTTTGCTCCCCAGTTCACCTTAAATATTAGTGTTTGGAAATCACTGTTTTTAAAATGTTGTTGATGTAATCGGGCAGGACTTTTAACTCTATATTTCCTTCTACAACACATAGAAATGCGCCGTTTTCACATTAATGTAGACACTGGTTTTGTGCTGGAGATATTGAATATGAGGTTGAAAAGTGGTGGAATTTCCCTTTAAATATTCTCATTAGTCTATGCATCTGAATGGAGGCCTCTTACATCAAACCTGTTTTGGGTTTTCAAAATGTTTTTTTTTTAAGTTTAAGTTTTTTTTATTAACGTTTATCAACACAACATTTTAAGGACAAACTAAACAATGCAATTAAGGATAAGATGACCATCTTCATGATGTATTAACATGAGGGAGTTCAAGTTGTTTTAGGGTGACTGGCTGGATGAGGATTCAGAAAATCAAATATTGCTGTGTTTTTGGTGTGTGTGTGTGTGTGTTTATTTATTTGTTTATTTGTATTATTTTGAGTTAATTTCAGCACTCTCTGGTAGTGTGGAACTGTCCGAGGTGCTAGATGCTGAATTATCTATGGCTGTGGTTCAGTTGAGTTAGAAAATATGAGGAAGTATTTTGGCCGGATAAGGATTCTGAAAATCTTGCTGTATGTATGTGTGTGTGTCTGTATGTGTGTGTGTGTGTGTATGTGTGTGTGTGTGTGTGTTTATGTGTTTATTGATTTATTTAAGTTCGTTTCTGCACTGTCGCTGGCCGGCAGTGTGGAGCTGTCCTTGCTGCTAGTTGCTGAATTATCTCTGGCTGTAGTTCAGTTGAGTTCGACAATATGAGGCAATATAGATGCATGTACTAATACCACTACATCTACTACTACTACTACTACTACTACTAACAATAATAATAATAACACATGTTTTTATTCTACTAATATTTAATTATTATGTTATTTAAATTTAATACGTTTAAATGTATTACACACTTCGTTATTCATTCCCATTCCCATCATTTTAGTTGTACATTTGATCTGTTTATTAGCTTGTAATTGCAGCATATATTCAGGTATTTCAAAATGTTTCTTCATCACATTAATTGAAAGCCATTGTAATTTACTTTTTTCTTCAAACAAAATAAGGTGTTGCTTAAAAAATATTTAGTTTTACTCCACATAATTAATTGTAGCGTTTCTGTACATTTTTTGTCATATGGCTCAACCTCAGGCCTCCCTATCACTGTCTCTATCCCTGATTTGCGAAAGCAGCTATAGGCCTACAGCCTATGCCTATGTGGTGCGCAGTGTCTGTGGAATAAGCAAGATCTCCAGTGTGTTTGGAAACATCCTTCTCCGGAGCAGCACCGAATCCATCCACATTAAAAAAACATGCTTACCATGCCTTTAACTCTTGAGCACCTAGTAATGCAGGCGGTCGAATTTTAGAGCAGCCGCATGAAAGTCTAGATCACAGGTCAATGAACATGAGAGCCAAGGCTAGACCCGTTTGAATAGCAGAGAAACATCTATTTCTTGGCATTGAGTTGGAGTATTATGTTTGCTTTTTGCCATCTCTATCTTTATTTGAATGTAAATCATTTTAACACGCATTTTATCAAATGGATGACGTTATGTATCCAGAATCTGTGCATTTTTCGATTGTTTTGAAATATTGATCACATTGTCAAAATATTTATAATTTAAAGATAGCCTTATGATTGAGATAAAAGAGAAATGGAATTATCTGAAATGTGTATTCATTCAATTATTTGAAGGGCTTATTATCCTCCTTCTAGGTACATTATTAAGTATTAAGGGGTAAAAATCATCCTTCCATGATCCTCTACTAAGCTGTGTCCTTATAGTTTATTCATTTTTACAGGGACTGTAAGATGTTGGCTGTTTGGTCAGGGCTCAGTTTTGGACTCAGTGGAATACGGGCACATTTCCCTGAGATCTGTTGATTGAGAATAAAGACATTGTTCTTTCAGGATTCCCCAAAGTTTCAGATGAGACTGATAAGGGTTTCCCCTCAATATCATTTGGAATTCCTGTTTTGTATATATTGGATTTTTGCAGCTGCGAAATTTTTCATTATTCATATGCAATTGCATTTTTCATTTTGTTCAGAACTTCCCTAGCTTTCATAAAATATATTCTGGTGTATTGTAACCTACCTCTAGCTTATATTTATTTTATTGCTTGCATAAATGCCTCTTTTTAGGCAGGTTGTAAAATGCCTCTCCTTTAACAACATACACCCATAATCAGTTGTTTACGCGCGTGCTGCATAGTGGGGTGAGTGACATGGAATGATGCTGATCCTGGAACTGTCAGAATGTTCTGTGCCCATTAAAACTCATAACTCCCGCGTTTGATTAGCCGCCCGGCCCGCCCCAACATTCATTAAGGCTTGATTATCTATACAATGTTCCAAATTACGACGCCATGTTTTAATTACTGTCGAATATGCATATTTTCAGGATATTGCATCTTCTGGCATGCTCGGGAGAGATCAAATTATGCGTATTTGTTTTTTATTTTATCCCCTCTAATTCGAACCAGAGGCAACAACCGCTACAAAGATATTCCCTGTTCACCTTGTCAACATCAATTTGATCCCAGCTCAGTCTCACCTCCATTCCTGCAAATCCTTTTATAAGCACGTTATATGGAGCCATAGATCTACCCCCAGTCCACCATTGTTGCCCTCGCAACAGACAAGGTAGTAACAACACACCTTCCGTGGCAGCAGTAGTTTAGCCGTTTACGTTTAGTGGGTGTTTGCCTTCCTAAATGTAAGCCCTCAGACGAGCTGAAGGCGGGATTTATATTCTAACGTCGCTGATAAATATTGCATCGCCGGGATTGAACACTTCCAATGCCGTGTTTGTGTGTGTGTGTGTGTGCGCGCGCGCGCGTCTGTGTGTGTTCTGGCCATCAGATGGTGGATGGATGCATGGTGAACTTGTTTACCCATGCAACGGAAGGGATCATGACTAACCGGGGTGACCCTTAACAAAGATAAATAAAACTCGAATAAAAGACCAAAAATCAGGGCCCCCTCGCTACTCTTGGTCTACTTTATTATCCAACCAGGCTGTCAATAGTGCGGCCGGCCTCCCGTTGAAGCAGTCAGTGGCTGCTGTGTGTGTTTGCGAGCGAGGAGAAAGCCATAGTAATGTATCAGAGGGAGCGATGAATCTCCAAGGCCCTCGCGCTGCACTCAAGACTCTGGCTTCATTAAAATTTCATACGCAGCGCTTGGCCAAGGTCTATTTATGAAAATGCGCTTTCTGCTTCATGGAAAACACTAGTCAAAGGAGGAATCATGAGAAGAAATGGAAATCTAAAGTATGGAATTATCAGGGAATTATACCTACGCTTTTATATTTGCGCAGTCTTAGCCTTTATAATGCACTGTTACAAAATATACTCACAAGACTAAAACCTTGTAGGCTACTTTTTCACTCCTGATTTGTATCATCTATATGTTATTTTCCTTTCAATGGTTAGTAAATACTGTAGGCCTACATGCTCTTTAAAGGCTATGCTAATCGGAAGGTGAAGACTGGCAGGTGTGTTCAGTCGTGTGTAGCCTATAGTCCATGAACAAATCATCACATTGAGTTTTGGCAGTTATTATTCGATCAGTGTGGAATGTGAAGGTCTGTCAGCAGCAGCAGCAGCAGTTGTGGATTGCATTATGTTTATAATATATTGGGCTTGGCCACGCAGATCTGTGTGCCTAAATTAATCTAGTATCCAGACATAACAATATCCCCTTAATCGTTTTATAAACTCACATTATACAGTGTGCTGATGATGCGACAATGTGCTTGGAACAGTGTGTTGTGTGTGTGCGCATTATCAATACGTTTTCAGGGACTTGACATCAGCCTCTGCCGGTTTGAGCAGAAGGAATCTGATTTGCGTAGCAAGGCTCTTGTTTAGGATTGTACAGGCAAACACAAAATAGAAAATAAGGCCTTCCGTGAGTTAATTATTTAAATCAAACAATTAACGAAGACTGTCCTGGGACTCAGTCTTTTATTCAGTCATCCACGACAATCTGCTCTACTCGGCTGAAACAAATAATAATTTAATCAACGGGTTTGTCAGTGCAGGTTTATAAGGCTCGGAATATGTAATACAAATATAGGCATATAGCATAAATATAGGTGGCCAGTGAGGCTACCTATGTCCATAGGATACATGAAAAACAAACAACCTGTAGGCTATTTTAACCCATGCGGGACGGTTGAGCTAACGTAGGCTAATGGGATTAGCATGAGGTTGTAAGTTACAATAACATTCCCCAGGACATAGACATATCTGATATTGGCAGAAAGCTTAAATTCTTGTTAATCTAACTGCATTATCCAGTTTACAGTAGCTAGTACAGTGAAAGAATACCACGCTATTGGTTGAGGACAGTGCACAGTTATGAACTTGAAAATGTATTAATAAACCAGACAAAATATTAAACCACAATGAAATGGTTCATTGGATCAGTCTAAAACTTTCCACATACACTGCTGCCATCCAGTGGCCAAAATCTATTTGCGCCTGGGCTGGAATAATACATTATGGCCTTTCTCTTGCATTTCAAAGATGATGGTACAAAAACAATACAAAAAAATAATGTTTTTATTTGTATTATCTTTTATTAGATCTAATGTTTTAAATTCTCCTACATTAATTTCACGTTTCTACAAACACAAAGTGTTTCCTTTCAAATGGTATAAAGAATATGCATATCCTTGCTTCAGATCCTGAGCTACAGGCAGTTAGATTCAGGTATGTCATTTTAGACGAAAATTGAGTGAAGCGGAGAGCCAGAAAAGCATAATGATCTAAAACAGTTGTATTTTTCATAATCTGATGAATCATTTTCACCCTGAACTGATGACCAGAGAGATTGAAAAGCTAATGTTTGTTTATATCTCAAGTTCATACAGTGCCTTCAGAGAGTATTCATAACCCTTGACTTATTACAGATTTTGTTGTGTTACAAAATGGAATTCAAAACAATTATAACTTTCAGTCTTCTACACACAGTAGTCCAATCCCATTATGATAAAGTGAAAACACGTTTTTAGAAATTGTTTTAAAATGATGGAAAATAAAATATGAAAGTATCTAATTTACATAAGTATTCACAGTATTTAGGTTATTGTCCTGCTGGAATGTGAATTTGTCTCCCAGTGTCTGTTGGAAAGCAGACTGAACCAGGTTTTCCTCAAGGATTTTTCCTGTTCTTATCTTTATTCCATAAATGTTTGTCCTAAAAAACTCCCTAGTCCCTGTCGATGACAAGCATACCAATAACATGCTGCAGCCACCACCATGCTTGAAAATATGAAGAGTGGTACTCAGTGATGTTTCGTGTAGTGTTTTCCCAAAACGTAACGCTTTGTATTCAGGACATAAAGTTCATTTATTGACATATTTTGCACAGTTTTACTTTAGTGCCTTATTGCAAACCAGATGCATGTTTTGAAATATTTTTTATTCTGTACAAGCTTCCTTCTTTTCACTCTGTCATTTACAGTTGAAGTCAGACATTTACATACACCTTAGCCAAATCCATTTAAACTCAGTTTTTCACAATTCCTGACATTTAATCCTAATATAAATTCCCTGTCTTCGGTCAGTTAGGATCACCACTTTATTTTAAGAATGTGAAATGTCAGAATAATAGTTTATTTAATAATAATTTATTTCAGATTTTATGTCTTTCATCACATTCCCAGTGGGTCAGAAGTATACATACACTCAATTAGTATTTGGAAGAATTGCCTATCATTTGTTTAACTTGGGTCAAACGTTTCAGGTAGCCTTCCATAAGATTCCCACAATAAGTTGGGTGAATTTTGGCCCATTCCTCATGACAGAGCTGGTGTAACTGAGTCAGGTTTGTAGGCCTCCTTTCTCACACAGTTCTGCCCACAAATTATATATAGGATTGAGGTCAGGGCTTTGTGATGGCCACTCCAATACCTTGACTTTGTTGTCCTTAAGCCATTTTGCCACAACTTTGGAAGTATGCTTGGGGTCATCGTCCATTTGGAAGACCATTCACGACCAAGCTTTAACTTCCTGACTGATGTCTTGAGATGTTGCTTCAATATTTCCACATAATTTTCCTACCTCATGATGCCATCTATTTTGTGAAGTGCACCAGTCCCTCCTGCAGCAAAGTACCCCCACCACATGATGCTGCCACCCCCGTGCTTCACGGTTGGGATGGTGCTCTTCAGCCTGCAAGCCTCCCCCTTTTTCCTCCAAACATAACGATGGTGATTATGGCCAAAAACAGTTCTATTTTTGTTTCATCAGACCAGAGGACATTTCTCCAAAAAGTATGATCTTTGTCCCCATGTGCAGTTGCAAACCGTAGTCTGACTTGGAGCAGTGGCTTCTTCCTTGCTGAGCAGCCTTTCAGATTATGTCGATATAGGACTCATTTTACTGTGGATATAGATACTTGATACCTGTTTCCTCCAGCATCTTCACAAGGTCCTTTGCTGTTGTTTTGGGATTGATTTGCACTTTTCGCACCAAAGTACGTTCATCTCTAGGAGACAGAACAAGTCTCCTTCCTGAGCGGTATGATGGCTGCGTGGACCCATGGTGTTTATACTTGCGTACTATTGTTTGTACAGATGAACGTGGTACCTTCTGGCGTTTGGAAATTGCTCCCAAGGATGAACCAGACTTGTGGAGGTCTACAATTTATTTTTTGAGGTCTTGTCTGATTTCTTTTGCTTTTCCCATGATGTCAAGCAAAGAGGCAATGAGTTTGACTCAAATTATGTCAATTAGCCTATTAGAATCTTCTAAAGCCATGACATTATTTTCTGGAATTTTCCAAGCCGTTTAAAAGGCACAGTCAACTTAGTGTATGTAAACTTCTGACCCACTGGAAATGTGATACAGTGAATTATAAGTGAAATCATCTGTCTGTAAACAATTGTCGAAAATATTAATTGTGTCTTGCACAATGTAGATGCCCTAACCGACTTGCCAAAACTATAGTTTGTTAACAAGAAATTTGTGGAGTGGTTGAAAAATGAGTTTTAATGACTCCAACCTAAGTGTATGTAAACTTCCGACTTCAATTGTATGTTAGTATTGTGGAGTAACTGCAATGTTGTTGATCAATGCTCAGCCGTTTATTACAGCCGTTAAACTGTTTTAAAGTCACCATTGGCCTCATGGTGAATTCCCTGAGAGGTTTCCTTCCTCTCCAGCAACTGATTTCGGAAGGACTCCTTTTTATTTCTAGTGACTGATTTATATTTGTAGTGACAGTGATATTCAATTTCTGCTTTAAAATTTTTACCCATCTATAGGTGCCCTATAGACTGCTTGATTTAGGAACCTTACAGATAATTGCATGTGTGTGGTACAGAGATGAGGTAGTCATTAAAGAATCGTGTTAAACACAATAATTGCATACAGTCCATATAACTTATTACGTGACTTGTTAAGAACATTTTTACTCCTGAACTTATTTAGTTTTGCCATAACAAAGGGGTTGAATACGTATTGACTCAAGACATTTCAGCTTTCCATTTTTCATACATTTTAAAAATGTTCTAAAAATATAATTCCACTTTGCCATAATGGAGTATTGTGTGTAGGCCAGTGACACAACATCTCAATCGAATCCATTTTAAACTCAATTAAGGGGTGTGAATACTTTCTGATTGCACTGTATATCTTAAACGTGCTGTTCAACTCGATACACAGCTAACCTTGATTATACATGGTTATTTAGCCTATATTTATAATTTATACACATCAATTGGAGTACTGTTCAATTATAAATCATTGATGAAATGATGTACTACATTCTTTGTTAGGCCAACATATCAGCACATGCCTACTAGGGCACAATATTTGTCAATATTGAGAAAGAACATGGGATGTATGGATGAGGAGTTTCTGTCCTGAATGCAATATTCAGAATTCAAAGTATGAAATAAAACTCCTAAGCTAACATATGGAATTGTTATAAGATGGGCATACCAAGGATCATTTACAGTAGCTATTTGGTTTTGAATTTTAGGACTTCTTTAGGTATAAAAAAAACATTGCATTTGGCCATGCTGTTATTACTCCATAGAAATGCACTGAATAACAGATTCACACATGGAAAAACAGATAGTAAAAAATAAATCAAAAGGATGTTTGTATTAAAGTGTCTGTCCGATATCTGAGAGATATAAGAAAGATCAGGATTTTTTTACACATATTTAACCCCCTTTTTTCTACACTAAACTACTTCCATATACACTGAGTATACAATACACTAAGAACACCTGCTCTTTCCGTGACATGGACTGACCAGGTGAATCAAGGTTAAAGAAGGATTTTTAAGCCTTGAGACAATTGAGACAAACATTTTTAATGCCTTTGAATGGGGTATGGTAGTAGGTGCCAGGTGCACCGGTTTGTGTCAAGATCTGCAAAGCGGCTGGGTTTTTTCATGTGTGAATCAAGAATGGTCCAGCACCCAAAGGACATTTAGCCAACTTTATACAATTTTGGGAAGCATCGAAGTCAACATGGGCCAACATCCCTGTGGAACGCTTTTGATGAATTCAGGGTGTTCTGAGGGTTGCAACTCAATATTTTCCTTATTTCCTAATGTTTGGTATTCCCAGTGTATAATTCCATATAAAACATTTTTAACTGGTACCAGGCTACCTTCGGACAGATTGTGAGGCTTGTGGGGGTGTAGAGCAACACGGAGAACACCATCTCCTTCAGATGCTACAGACGTTTTCGTGAGAAGTATCCTGGACTGACAAACACCGCTGTAGCTCGGCCACCTTCTACTGCAGATGCGAAAGGCCTACATTGCCGGATGTGGCGATTTGAGATGCTAAAGGCCTACATTGGCGAATGTGGTGATTTGAGATGCTAAAGGCCTACATTGGCGGATGTGGTGATTTGAGATGCTAAAGGCCTACATTGGCGGATGTGGTGATTTGAGATGCTAAAGGCCTACATTGCCGGATGTGGCGATTTGAGATGCTAAAGGCCTACATTGGCGGATGTGGTGATTTGAGATGCTAAAGGCCTACATTGGCGGATGTGGTGATTTGAGATGTGAAAGGCCTACATTTGCGGATGTGGTGATTTGAGATGTGAAAGGCCTACATTGGCGGATGTGGTGATTTGAGATGTGAAAGGCCTACATTGGCAGATGTGGTGATTTGAGATGCTAAAGGCCTACATTGGCAGATGTGGTGATTTGAGATGCTAAAGGCCTACATTGGCGGATGTGGTGATTTGAGATGTGAAAGGCCTACATTGCCGGATGTGGTGATTTGAGATGCGAAAGGCCTACATTGGCAGATGTGGTGATTTGAGATGTGAAAGGCCTACATTGGCGGATGTGGTGATTTGAGATGGGAAAGGCCTACATTGGCGGATGTGGTGATTTGAGATGCGAAAGGCCTACATTGGCGGATGTGGTGATTTGAGATGTGAAAGGCCTACATTGGCGGATGTGGTGATTTGAGATGCTAAAGGCCTACATTGGCGGAAAGGCCTACATTGGCAGATGTGGTGATTTGAGATGCGAAAGGCCTACATTGGCGGATGTGGTGATTTGAGATGTGAAAGGCCTACATTGGCGGATGTGGTGATTTGAGATGGGAAAGGCCTACATTGGCAGATGTGGTGATTTGAGATGTGAAAGGCCTACATTGGCGGATGTGGTGATTTGAGATGGGAAAGGCCTACATTGGCGGATGTGGTGATTTGAGATGGGAAAGGCCTACATTGGTAGATGTGGTGATTTGAGATGTGAAAGGCCTACATTGGCGGATGTGGTGATTTGAGATGCAGCTGAGGCAACAAAAAAATACTTTTCAATCTTCGATTCTAGTGTTTGAAAGCCTGTTAAGAATGCCTATAGAAATTAGGAATCCAAATACTAGTTTAATAACATTTCTAGTTGAGTTGCTTCGGTTATGGGTCACCAACCCAGTGGTGTTTTTGTTGTTGTTAGGGTGTAGATCACCTTTACTATTGCAGAGAGATTGTGGCTTCTATCAATGTAATTGTCTGTGTCATTTGCATGACCCATATATTTTTAAGTAAATACTGTATATATATCTATTTTATATATATATATATATATATATACATATGTTTTATATATATACACAGTACCAGTCCAAAACTTGGACACACCTACTCAATCAAGGGATTTTCTTAATTGTTTTACTATTTTCTACATTGTAGAATAATAGTGAAGACATCAAAACTATGAAGTAACACACATGGAATCCTTTAGTAACCCAAAAAGTGTTAAACAAATCATAATATATTTTATATTTGAGATTCTTCAAAGTAGCCACCCTTTGCTTTGATGACAGCTTTGCACACTCTTGGCATCCTCTCAACCAGCTTCATGAGCTAGTCACCTGGAATGCATTTCAATGAACTGTTTTGCCTTTGTGGAATTGTTCCCCTTGTTAATGCGTTTGAGCCAATCACTTGTGTAGTGACAAGATAGGGGTGGTATACAGAAAATAGCCCTATTTGGGCCAAGACCAAGTCCATATTATGGCAAAAAGAGCTCAAACAAGCAGTCCCATCATTACTTTAAGAAATGAAGGTCAGTCAATGCGGAACATTTCAAGAACTTTTCAAGTTTGGTTGCAAAAATCATCAAGCGCTATGATGAAACTGGCTCTCATGAGGACTGCCACAGGAAAGGAAGACCCACAGTTACCTATGCCACAGAGGATAAGTTCATTAGAGTTACCAGCCTCAGAAATGAAATCCCATATAAATTCTTCACAGAATTCAAGTAACAGACATCTCAACATCAATTGTTCAGAAGAAACTGCGTGAATCATGCCTTCATTGTCATATTGCTGCAAAGAAACAACTACTAAAGGACACCAATAATAAGAAGAGACTTGTTTGGGACAAGAAACACAAGAAATGGACATTAGACCTGTGGAAATCTTTCCTTTGGTCTGATGAGTCCAAATATGAGATTTGTGAGTCTTTGTGAGATGGAGAATAGCTGAACAAATGATATCTGCATGTGTGATTCCCACCGTGAAGCATGGAGGAGGAGGTGTGATGTGTGGGGGTGCTTTTCTGGTGACACTGTCAGTGATTTATTTCGAATTCAAGGCACACTTAACCAGCATGGCTTCCATATCATTCTGCAGCGATATGCAATCCCATATGGTTTGCACTTAGTGGGACTATCATTTATTTTTCAACAGGACAATGACCCAACACACCTCCAGGCTGTGTAAGGGCTATTTGACCAAGAAGGAAAGTGATGGAGTGCTGCATCAGATGACTTGGTCTCCACAATCACAATCACTCATCCACAATGGTTTGGGATGAGTTGGACCGCTGAGTGAAGGAAAGCAGCCAACAAGTGCTCAGAATATGTGGGAACTCCTTCAAGACTGTTGGAAAAGCATTCTTCATGAAGCTGGTTGAGAGAATGCCAAGAGTGTGCAAAGCTGTCATCAAGGTAAAGGGTGGCTACTTTGAAGAATCTCAAATATAAAATATATTATGATTTGTTCAATACTTTTTTGGTTACTACATGATTCCATATGTGCTATTTCATAGTGTGGATGTCTTCATTATTATCTTACAAAGTAGACAATTGTCAAAATAAAGAAAAACCCTTGAATGAGTACGTGTGTCCAAACTTTTGACTGGTACTGTATGTATGCATTTTTCATATATATGTTCCTTTATTATTTTCAGTAACCCTACCACCCTAATGGACAGCAACACTTAGGGGTCTACTTACAGTTTATACATACTATATACATTTTATAGACACGGTATATTTTACGTTAGTTATATTTTGTATGTTTTTAGTCCCAACCTTGAGCTCAAACAAGTAGTGATTTATTTATGACGTAAATTAACATGAAGCCTATGAGTTTTGGCATTAAGGTGAAATTCGATGTCCTATTGGCTTATCACTACTTTTAGCCTACATTATTATCTTATATATCAATAGATCGAGCCTACTGGTTAGGCCTTTTAGCCATCCATTTGTTGTATTTTAAGATATTAGACTACCAATGTGTTTTGTTTTGAATCATTATTTTCGTTGTCACATTTCCTCATTCTCCCCATTCTATTTCTAAGTCCTCAGTGGTAACCCTCCTGATGTGTCACATCAAGAAGTTCCGTCCCGCTAACAGTAGCACAGCACCATACCAATTCTATAGTCTAATGGTTGTATTGAGTTGCTCCGAGAGAAAAGGACCCGGGCGCGTGTTGGACAACACAAGGCGGCAGTCCATTCAGCGAGAGGAGATCTCCTTCTTAATAAACACATACAAAAATCAATAGTATCATAACAGCTGATATTTATTATTCATTAATAACGAGTTTTACAGGCCTGAAACCATCCTCTGAACACAAGGGAGAGCACTGGAACCCCTAACAATCTCTGGCCCCTATCGGACTTCGGCATCCGGTTGAACTAGTTTGGACACATCTGGATTATATACACACACCTGTCTATCTGGAAAGGAGGTGTCAAAAATAAATTATAAACTGGGTGGTTCGATCCCCGATCGCTGATTGGCTGACATCTGTGGTTTAACAGACCGTATAACACTGGTATGACAAAACGTTTATTTGTATTGCTCTAAATACGTTGGTAACCAGTTTATAATAGCAATAAGGCACTTCGTGGGTCTGTGATATATGGCCGATATACCACGGCTAAAAGATGTGTCCAAGGCACTCTGCGTAAAGAAATGCCCTTAGCCGTGGTATATTGGCCATATACCACACCCCTTCGTGCATTATTGCTTAATTAGAGGCTGATATTTATAATTTATTTATTTATTTATTAGCCAGATTATATTTACTTAAATTGTTGCAGTAATATTTAAATCCTCAGCATTCCTCTAAATGTAGTTTTGCTTCAGAGTGACACAGTCAAGTATTATCGGCCTAAATCATATGCATCAACGAATAACTTATCTCTTAAAAATATTTAATGGTGTCATCCACAGTTTACCTAAGTATTTGTTTTATGTTTGTAAATAATTAAAAGCGTATTTGGTCTGATGGCCTCCCGTTTTTTTTGTTATGAAATCCTTAAGGCCACAGTTTATGACAAGACTCGGTCTCATTTAAAGTTTTCTGAGGTGCGAGGAATAATAGTAACCATTTTTCAAAAGGTTCGAGTTTGTATTTTGCTTTTGGTACTAGGGAAAAGTGAAACGTAGGCAAATCATTTGGTAGTGATAATATTATAGGCCTAATCTAGACTCGATCATGTATTCCCTCCCCATTATGGCTAATTCTAAATGTTATTTCTCATTGAAACAAATCAATATAAACAAAATCAGAATGTATCATAATATATTAATCATTGTTCAATATCGAATGGAATCATTCATACGCTCAATTGATTTGATCATTGACGTAGTCTTCATCAAGTTCTGTCCACCACCAAAATCAGAAACAGATTTAAATTGTTCCACTCTAGAACTGATCCGTCAACCTCCCATCACGAGAGTGTTCTCTCATTTCAAAGCACCAGCTGCTTTCCATTCTAGCAGACGAACAGACATCGAGTGGAGATTGTTGATATGTTTACCCCAAAATAACTTATAGGAGAAGATGAGGTAAAACGTGCATGGTTTATTTTAGTTTCTGTCGCTTACACAGACACATTAAAGCACATATTCACAAATATACGTTGTTTTGTAAATAAATTCAGTTCAAATAAATAAATAGGTTAATAAAAATAAACCTAACTAAGTAAAATTGTGAAAATATAAATAAGTGAACAATTGCTCATGTTTAAAATATCTACAATGTGCATTGAACTCAGGGAATGCAATGTAACCATTATTTCCATCCATGGCCCAATAATGATAATAATAATAACACAAATGTTTTCGTTTCCATGTGAGGACAGAAAAGGGCAGTTTTACAACGTAATTATTCTAAATAATTTGATTGTCAAAGCATCATTGCAGTGAAATTAGTACAGACATACACCATGTTTAGCCGACATATCTGTGAGTCATCTAATTCAACCATAACTTTGTGGGAAAAAAACGAAAAACGAATAAACTATTATTTTTGTGTGTTTTATACTCATACAGTCCAAAATGACCATGAATGTGCCAACACTAGCGTAATGAGGTAGACACAGAGAAGTATACTGTGAATGTCCGCGTGTACGTGCGTTTGCCCGTGTGTATGCTCTCTTATTGCAATGCATTCAGATGGGTTTTTAGAACTATAAATTCACACATAACGCCCTATGAGTAAACCATGCAATGGATTACAGTAATACCCCCGTGTTACGGAGAGGCAACCATCTCTGAGACACATAATGATGACAACATTAAGCCCTAAGCATCTTCTGCAAACAACAATTTGACTATTAACATGTTTTTTAAATAACGAACTAGATGCGCTCTTCACACAAACAGGTGCAATGTATTCACAAAAATGTACAATGATAAATATAAAACAGTTATTCTGACTCAAGAGAATAATAACAAGTATTATTCGATTTCAATTTTTTTGTACAATAATTGCCATGAGTTAAGGGGTGGGTTTTCTCTTTTCCGACTCAAGAGTATGATGACTTCGATCTCCTGTTTCACTGTTATTGTATTCGTCGATATGTTGAGTTTTAAATGTCAAAAGTTATAGCCTACGTTTTGCCCCGGGGGATATTGGTTTTCAAGTCTTTATCCAATTCAAAGGAGCGAAGCGCATCTTGTCTGCCAGCCTCGATTGGCCACATTAGCCGTGTGCCTATTTGTTTCTGATTTGTCTATTCGATGAAAGTTTTGCTCTGCCTTTGGCCTAGTGTGTTGCAGAGAACTTCATCCTTTTCTGCTTTTGCCTTTGATTGCAAAACCACACCCTGACCACGTTCTTTTTGAGGTCCAGTTTCTCGGCTATCGCTGCAATCTTCTCTGACGAGGGCCTTGGCTGCACAGCGAAATATGCCTCTAAAGAGCGCTTCTCCGGAGCAGCGATGGAGGTGCGTTTTCTCTTCTTGTCTCCTCCGTTGAAAATCTCCGGCTTGGTCATTTTCTCCCGCTGCGCCCTCTCTGCCTCCTCCAGCCAAGCTTCCAGGATGGGTTTTAGGGCCACCATGTTATTATGAGACAAGGTGAGGGACTCGAACCGGCAAATCGTGCTCTGACTGAGGCAACCAACCCCGGGGATTTTAAGGTTCGCCAGGGCCGAGCCCACATCCGCCTGCGTCACCCCCAGCTTGATCCGCCTCTGCTTGAACCGCTCTGCGAAGGACTCCAGCTCCCTGGGGTCTGGCTCTGAGTCCCCCCCGCCGCCCAGTGAGGTGTGCGAACCCATGCTGTGGGGGTGCATGTTCATGGCCTGTTGGTGATGATGGTGGTGTTGCATGTGGTTGATTGCGGACATGTGGGCGTGCGGATGGGAGGCCGTGGAGCAGACGTCAGAGCCGGGCATTCCTCCCAGGGAGATGGACATGCCGGGGGTCAGGTGGTCCAGAAGGTCGCCATCCAGGCCCTGAGAGCCCTGGTGATGTGGGTGGTGGTGGTGGTGCGAGGTGAGCACGGATGGGTGATGGAGGTGGGCCGAGGACGAGGTGGGGGTACAGGTCATGCTGGTCATGGTGGTCATGGTGTGGTAAGTCGCGTCTGGCTTGTAAGGATGGCTCTTTGCGATATCCACCGCTGCCAGCGCTTCAGCCCTCTGCAGTAAAGTCTCATCAAAGCCGGCAAAGATGTTGCCCTGCAGCTGTGCGATGGAGAGGAGCAGGGGAAGCAGAGAGGAGACAGGTTATTAATGCTGCCCAAACAGGCAGTTTGTTTTAAAAATGGAAATGCATTACGCAAGAGGTTTGAAATGTTTACCTTTTGTGGAAAGACTATAAATTACATTATCCACAATGAGCAATTTATCATACATAATATCAAATCGTTAAGTTAATGTAATGTACCAATACATGACTATAAACCCAACTATTCATATGCCCAAATCCTCCACTGCACCATCACTTTTGATTATTCGTTAATAATGAATATTTCAATCCTCTTCAATAATTTCTCTGCGCCATGGAATGAGACGAATTTGACATGAGACTGACTGAAAACATTATATTAACAATACGATATTGACAATGCGTGGTTTTCGTGTAAATACAAATCATTTAGCTAGTTGTTTTACCCAATTCCACATGTTCTATTCTCCCCTCCAATTGATATTGATTATTGCATTGTTGGGTTTAGAGCTAGCAAGAAGGGCATTTCACTGTACTTGTGCACCTGGCATTAAAACGTTAAGGCTATGAGACTATACCTTTCATTCGTGATAATTGGATAATTTGAATGTCAAGTAACTCACCGAGTGAGTGGGCATGCATGCCCTCCGGATGGCCTCCGAGCTCGATTGAAGAGGCGTGTATTTCGGCTCGTGCAGTATGGGATGCATACTGAAAGGTTGTTTGCTGTTCATTGACATCATGATTGCAGAAGTTAGTAAGGGCCGTTTTCCGTTTCTCGTTTGGCTCCGTGTTGGTCCGTTGTCACTAGAAACGTCTCAAGATTAAACAAATTTATATAATTGTTGGTTGTTTGAGGGTGATGGTAGTGCTGCTAACGATGACAGGTTTAAACCTCCTGCCTGCTCCCCCTGTAGGTCTTTTTCTATCCGTTCGGACTCCTCCGCTTTTGGCTCTAGTATGGATGCTACCTAGCAGCCACCTAAAATATAACGCTGTGTTACTGGCCCCGCCCCAACGGTGGGTCATCACCCCCTCCTTTCCCCATTGTCTCCAAATGTTATTGGAAATTGTGTATTTAACCACGCCTCTTGAGTGAAAACCACCACCCACTCCGAGGCGATGATTGGAAGTTTGATTTTGACAGGTGCAATGGCTGGTTCTCAGAACGACAACACGCTTTGTGCAGATTGCTGTGCTTTCTATTGGATCCGTTGACATTTATTCGATGTCCTAATTTCTGTCATAACTTTGTAATAGGCTTTTTTTTCAATGAACATTCGATGGTCTAACGACATTTTTTTGCCTGTGCTGAAACAAAAAAACTCCAAAGTGATACCTGAAATTAAATATAAATAATAGCCAGCAGTGAAATAACTCCAGTGAACAGTGGATTCAGACAAGCTTCTGTTAAAAGTTCAATTATGAATTGATGGACGACCAAACAATAATCCTCCCTGACACCATTCCCTTTCTTTTCTAGCAATTAATACATACATTAATCATAGTTAATTTACTTTGTGGTGCAAACCACAGTATGGGATCCCCAATTAAAGAATAAACAGGTCAGAATGGATATGAAGTACAGGGAGGTTGATGAAATATGTACTGTTTTACCGCAGGTCAACAGAGCAAGTGCTGTCAATCACAGCCTATATCAGCCAGGCTGAGGAGATAGTGATGGAGATGGACCACCACTCTAGGCATGGTTCCCCATGCCCCTGTCTGCCCCACCCTGTTGGGCAGGGATCTCCTAGAAACCCCCATCACAGATGTGGGGCTGGGGGCTTTCTTCTTGACATTTTCTCTTATAAACATCATGTCAATGTTGAATAGTTATAGATTTTATAGAAAGTTCTGGTTCCAATGGGTTGAGCCACCCAAAAGGTACAAATTGGATGTCTCCATCCGCAACATTTCAAGCTAGCTTACACTCACCCCCTTTAAACCCACTGCACAGCGACCCCAGCTGTCAAGCTGAGCCCAACTGCTCATCCGAGTCACCACTGTTACAGAAGTCACACGCTGCTTGCTAAGCAAGTACCACTTCCTCCTGAGATGGCTCACACTGAAACCAGGACTTCTGCCCTGCTTGCAGGGTTGTATAGGTCTCTTTCTAAATGTGATCCGTTACAGTTACAAGTTACCTGTCCAAAATTGTATTCAGTAACTTTACTTTTGTATTACCCAAACTCAGTAACATAATCTGATTACTTTCAGTTACTTTTAGATTACTTTCTTACTAAGAGTCATTAGAATATAAAAATACTTTAAAGTACTACTCAAGTAGTTTTTTTGGGGTATCTGTACTTTAATTTACTATTTACATTTTTGCCAACTTTTACTTTTACTTCACTACCATTACTAAAGAAAATAATGTACTTTTTACTCCATACATTTACTCGTTACATGTTGGCAGGAAAATGGTCCAATTCACACACTTATCAAGAGAACATCCCTGGTCATCTCTGCTGCCTCTGTTCTGGCGGACTCACTAAACACAAATGCTTTGCTTGTAAATTATGTCTGAGTGTTGGAGTGTGCCTCTGGCTATCTGTCTAAAAAAAGAAGACAATTCTGCTGTCTGGTTTGCTTAATATGAGTCATTTGAAATGGTTTATACTTTTTACTTTTGATACTTAAGTACATTTTAGCACTTTCATTTACTTTTGATACTTATGTATATTTAAAACCAAATACTTTTAGACTTTTACTCAAGTAATATTTTACTGGGTGACTTTCCCTTTTACTTGAGTCATTTCCTATTACTTTTACTCAAGTATGACAATTGAGTACTTTTTCCACCACTGATAATAATGAATATTAACAATTGAATGACATCTATTTTATATTTGACATATCTGGTCATATATTGATGTTGCATTTAACTTCATGGGTTAGGTATGTTTCTAACCCATGGGTTAGGTATGTTTCTAACCCATGGGTTAGGTATGTTTCTAACCCATGGGTTAGGTATGTTTCTAACCCATGGGTTAGGTATGTTTCTAACCCATGGGTTAGGTATGTTTCTAACCCATGGGTTAGGTATGTTTCTAACCCATGGGTTAGGTATGTTTCTAACCCATGGGTTAGGTATGTTTCTAACCCATTGCTTTCTCCTTCAATACAGATAACAATACGATTAGGAAATCTGTACAATTAAAACCAACGTCTGTCACATTTACAGTCATTACAATTGATTCAATACCCCTTGATCTTCAACAATATGACTTGGAAACATTGATTAGAAAAATTATTTTACATGAAGATAACCGCAAACCTAAGGACTTATTAGCCTACTCTGTTGTTTATGTTTTTGTTGTCATGGAGGACTGATTGGGCCAATCCGATCAAAGCAATGTTGATATTATCGCCGGCCTATTGTGTACGTTTTTCTTGGTGACACTTTCATATCTCGATAATTTCAGCTGTTGAAGTCTAGCCTATTAAAAGTGTACAAGTTTGAGCAGGCATGTTAGGCCAGTGGAACAAATACTGAATCAGCCCAAATTGGATTGAGCAATTAAAAGCCCTACTCGTGGTCTTTTGAAATTAAACTTGTTTTTGACAGTATGTGGAGCACAACACCACAGAGTTTAGAAGAGAGGAATTCCCTCAAACTTGTATTCCGTGTAGGCTGGGATCCACACTATGCAGCAACACATTTTTCACTGGCTGTGCACGGGTCGCAAAAACAATGATTGATAGGCAATGATTGATAGGCACTTCTTTAATGAAATTGTTGGGTTACATAGGCTACATTTATACATTTGTAAACAGCCATTCACAACATCCACAATCCGTAAAGGCTTGTATAATTGAGAGAGCCGCAGTGTGATTCACATCAATGCTATGTAGATATCAATAAAAGGTCAGGTGATATCTGTATCTCCTGTATGCTACAACATTGCTGTCGCCCTTACCTGCAATCTTTAATGCCGTCCATGCCATCCCTAGGAGGGGTGCGTCACTTGAGTGGGTTGAGTCACTGACGTAGTCTTCCTGTCTGAGTTGGCGCCCCCCCTTGGGTTGTGCCGTGGCGGAGATCTTTGTGGGCTATACTCGGCCTTGTCTCAGGATGGTAAGTTGGTGGTTGAAGATATCCCTCTAGTGGTGTGGGGGCTGTGCTTTGGCAAAGTGGGTGGGGTTATATCCTGCCTGTTTGGCCCTGTCCGGGGGTATCATCGGATGGGGCCACAGTGTCTCCTGGCTCCTCCTGTCTCAGCCTCCAGTATTTATGCTGCAGTAGTTTATGTGTCGGGGGGATAGGGTCAGTCTGTTATACAGTGGGGCAAAAAAGTATTTAGTCAGCCACAAATTGTGCAAGTTCTCCCACTTAAAAAGATGAGAGAGGCCTGTAATTTTCATCATAGGTACACTTCAACTATGACAGACAAAATTAGAAAAAAAATCCAGAAAATCACATTGTAGGATTTTTAATGAATTTATTTGCAAATTATGGGGGAAAATAAGTATTTGGTCAATAACAAAAGTTTATCTCAATACTTTGTTATGGCAATGACAGAGGTCAATCGTTTTTTGTAAGTCTTCACAAGGTTTTCACACACTGTTGCTCGTATTTTGGCCCATTCCTCCTTGCAGATCTCCTCTAGAGCAGTGATGTTTTGGGGCTGTTGCTGGGCAACACGGACTTTCAACTCCCTCCAAAGATTTTCTATGGGGTTGAGATCTGGAGACTGGCTAGGCCACTCCAGGACCTTGAAATGCTTCTTATGAAGCCACTCCTTCGTTGCCCAGGTGGTGTGTTTGGGATCATTGTCATGCTGAAAGACCCAGCCACGTTTCATCTTCAATGCCCTTGCTGATGGAAGAAGGTTTTCACTCAAAATCTCACGATACATGGCCCAATTAATTCTTTCCTTTACACAGATCAGTCGTCCAGGTCCCTTTGCAGAAAAACACTGCTAGCACACATGACCGGCCTCCTGAAGGGTCTTACCAGTCATCGCCATGTGAAAAGGTAGCTATTTGCTGCCGCAAGTAGGGACACTACAGGCTGAGGAGTACGTTTCACACATCCACATGTGCTAAATTCACCCCTCAAACTGTAGAGCCGAGTCACGGCACCATTGTTACCGGATATCAAGTTCATACAGAACATTTCAAGCTAGCTGTGGAGTGAGCTTATGGTACATTCTTAACTCTCTTACTTTTGCATAGAAATTAAATGCTGAAATGGTAGTTTACAGTAATTGTAGTTACAGTTAGTGAAACAAGTGTCACAAAGTGCCATTTGATTCCAGGTACCAGTAGTGAAAGTGCAACAAGAAGTGTTACTATATTATTATAAATCAGCGTTGAAGCTTTATCAGGGTGTTGAGATAGCATGGTCGCTCAAACTGGGGATCTGAAACCCCAGGCGTGTTTTGTGTGTTCTCTCTCTCTCTCTCTCTCTCTCTCTCTCTCTCTCTCTCTCTCTCTCTCTGTGTGTGTGTGTGCGTGTGTGCGTGTATCTGTGCATGCATGTGTGTGGCAGTGAGATACAGAGGGAACTGTGAAACCCAAGCCCTGTCAAAGCGGAGGCCCCACAATAGGCGAAGGAGTCTTGTTGACTTTGAGTCAGAAACAGAAACCTGAGCATGATGATGGTGTCGGGGTGCAGCAGGCTCAGGCTGCAGCCATTATTCCCCAGCAAACGCCTGGCTCTCCTCTCCTCAGTGGCAGGACCGCGGCACCCTCTCATCAAATATACATCAGCTCAACTGGGAGAGGCACTCCTCTGGGACAAACAGACAGATACTGTAGGCAGTGGACCGTGGGCTGCAGATGTAGCGGAGCAGACAGACGGACAGGGAGAGAGGGATAGACTGATGGACAATCAGAGAGAGAGAGTGACATAAAAGACAGAGAAACACAGTAAATTAAAAGATAAATTGATTGTCATAAAGGAGCAGAGAAACAGGCATGCAGACAAGCAAACAGAAGAGACATACAGAAAGACACAGACATAGAGAGACAGACAGACAGACAGACAGACAGACAGACAGACAGACAGACAGACAGACAGACAGACAGACAGACAGACAGACAGACAGACAGACAGACAGACAGAAGAAAAGAAACAGTCATGCAGACAAGCAAACAGAAGAGACACAGAAAGACACAGACAGAGAGAGAGAGAGAGAGAGAGAGACAGACAGACAGACAGACAGACAGACAGACAGACAGACAGACAGACAGACAGACAGACAGACAGACAGACAGACAGAAAAAAAACTACACAAGAATGTGCACATTTAGAGTACCAGTCAAAAGTTTGGACACACCTACTTACTCAAGGTTTTTCTTTATTTTTTAAAACTATTTTCTACATTGTAGAATAATAGTGAAGGCATCAAAACTATGAAATAATACATATGGAATCATGTAGTAACCAAAGAAGTTTTAAAACATTTAAATTTTTTATTTTAGATTCTTCAAAGTAGCCACCCTTTGCCTTGAATACAGCTTTACATAACAGTCTTGAAGGAGTTCCCACATATGCTGAGCACTTGTTGTCTGCTTTTCATTCACTTTGCGGTCCAACTAATCCTTAGCCATCTCAATTGGGTTGAGGTCGGGTGATTGTGGAGTCCAGGTCATCTGATGCAGCACTCCATCACTCTCCTTCTTGGTCAAATAGCCCTTACACAGCCTGGAGGTGTGTTGAGTCATTGTCCTGTTGAAAAACAAATGATAGTCCCTGTCACCACTTCCACCAAAGTCGTTTCCTCTCCTTGTTCGGGTGGCGTTCGGCGCTAGGCGTCACCAGTCTTCTAGGCATCCGGCTAATACCTAGTTCTACTCTCCTGCGAGGAGCGCGTCCAGGAGCAAGCAGCGATAATCCACCATTTCGGCGCCGCCATGGACCGCGTTATCCAAACCATGGACCGCTGGGAGAGACATGGAGTTCCTCCAGCACCTCCCCCAGCACAACCAGGGTCTCCACTACTCGCCTCCCCTTCACCCGGTCCAAGTGGAATTTGTCTAGCCCTTCCCCGGGAGTACGACAGGACGGCTGCACGCTGCCAGGGTTTCCTATTGCAGCTAGAGCTCTACCTGGCAACCGTCCACCCGGCTCCTTCGGGCCATGAGAGGGTGTCCGCCCTCGTCTCGTGTCTCTCAGGGAAAGCCCTGGAGTGGGCCAACGCCGTGTGGGGAGAAGGAGACGCGGCGCTGGACCATTTCGAGGATTTCATCTGCCGTTTCCGGGCAGCCTTCGACCACCCGCCCGATGGTAGAGTGGCGGGTGAACGTCTCTACCACCTGAGGCAGGGGACAAGGAGCATCCAGGAGTTCGCCATGGAATTCTGACCCTGGCCGCCGGCGCGGGATGGAGCGACAGGGCCCTGATCGACCACTATCGCTGCAGTTTGCGGGAAAAAGTCTGTTGGGAGTTGGCCTGCAGGGACACCACCCTCACCTTCGGCCAGCTGGTGGACCTGTCTATTTGGTTGGATAACCTGCTGGCTACCCGCGGAAGTCCAGAGCGGGGTCTGTCGGATCAATACCCCAGCACCACCTCTCCAATGTCCATGGAGCTGGGAGGTGCTGTGCGCAGGGAGACCGGAGGAGGTTCCGTCTCGTGCACCATCTGTGACCGCAGAGGTCACATTGCTGGTCAGTGCCGGGTTGGTTCCTCTGGGGATCGAGGCAGTAGGCAGGGAACTCTGGTGTCCCCCCCATTCTCACCCAGAGCCCTCTGTTGCACACATGTTTTTGTATGTCACTTTTCCTGAGTTTTCCCCGCATTCCCATTATAAGGCGCTCGTCAATTCAGGTGCGGCTGGGAACTTTACAGACAAATTGTTCGCCCTTAGTTTAGAGATCCCCATTGTTCCCGTGGGTTTGACCTTCCCGTTCACGCATTAGAAGGTCGACCCTTAGGGTCAGGGTTGATTAGGGAGGCCACCGCTCCCCTGGGCATGGTGATGCAGGGGGATGACAAGGAGAGAATAAGTCTCTTTCTTATTGACTCTCCTGCGTTTCCCATTGTACTAGGCCTACCCTGGTTACCCAGTCACGACCACACTGTTTGGTGGCAACAGAGGGCTCTCACGGGGTGGTCGCGAGAGTGCTCGGGTAGATGTCTAGGGGTTTCCGGTGCTACTACGGTGGATAGTCATCTCCTGGTAGACACCGCACTTCACAGGAGTCACGTGTATCCCCTGTCACAGGCGGAGATGGCGGCTATGGAAACATATGTTTCCGAATCCCTACGTCAGGGGTATATTCGGTCCTCCACTTTACCCGCCTCCTCAAGTTTCTTTTTTGTGAAGAAGAAGGAGGGAGGTCTGCGCCCGTGTATTGACTATCGAGGTCTTAACCAGATCACTGTTAGGTACAGTTACCCGCTACATCTCATAGCCACAGTAATTGAGTCAATGCACGGGGCGTGCATCTTCACCAAACTAGATCTCAGGAGTGATTACAACCTGGTGCGTATCCGGGAGGGAGACGAGTGAAAGACGGCTTTCAGTACTACCTCAGGGCATTTTGAGTACCTCGTCATGCCGTACGGGTAGATGAATGCTCCATCAGTCTTCCAAGCCTTTGTAGACGAGATTTTCAGGGACCTGCATGGGCAGGGTGTAGTGGTGTATATTGATGACATTCTGATATACTCCGCTGCATTTGCCGAGCATGTGTCTTTGGTGCGCAAAGGTGCTTGGTCGACTGTTGGAGTATGACCTGTATGTCAAGGCTGAGAAATGCCTGTTCTTCCAACAGTCCGTCTCCTTCCTAGGGTACCGCATTTCCACCTCAGGGGTGGAGATGGAGAGTGACTGCATTTCAGCCGAGCGTAAATGGCCGACTCCCACCACGGTAAAGCAGGTGCAGTGGTTTCTAGGGTTTGCCAATTACTACCGGAGGTTTATCCGGTGTTTTGGTCAGGTGGCGGCTCCCATTACCTCACTGCTGAAGGGGGGACCGGTACGTTTGCAGTGGTCGGCTGAGGCGGACAGGGCTTTTGGTCACCTGACGGCTCTGTTTACCTCAGCTCCCGTGCTGGCTCATCCAGATACCTCTTTGGCGTTCATAGTGGAGGTGCACGCGTCCGAGGCTGGGATAGGAGCCATGCTCTCTCAGTGCTCGGGTACGCCACCAAAGCTCTGCCCCTGTACCTTCTTCTTGAGGAAGCTCAGCCCGGCGGAGCGAATCTATGATGTGGGGGACGGGAGCTGTTGGCTGTCGTAAAGGCCGTGAAGGGGTGGAGACATTAGCTTGAGGGGGCTCAACACTTTTCTCATCTGGCCTGACCACCGCAATCTGGAGTACATCCGGGCGGCGAGGAGACAGAACCCTCACCAGGCAATGTGGGCCATGTTTTTCACCCGTTTTGTTTTCACCCTCTCTTACAGACCAGGTTACCAGAACGCCAAGGCAGACACACTGTCCCG
The DNA here is from genome assembly GCF_034236695.1 of Oncorhynchus nerka. Taxonomy (NCBI): domain Eukaryota; kingdom Metazoa; phylum Chordata; class Actinopteri; order Salmoniformes; family Salmonidae; genus Oncorhynchus; species Oncorhynchus nerka. The sequence goes on from NC_088417.1 coordinate 71,851,906, forward strand.
GCTGTATGACAGAGAGGAGCAGCCCATGGATCCCATCCCCATTCTCCCGGTATCCTGCCTGGTGGCACCGATAGTGTGGGAGCTGGACGTGGACAAAGCCCACTCCCCTCCAGTGTCCCGATGGGCGTCTGTACATTCCGTCTGCTGTCTGTGCCCGGCTGACCCTCCTCTGATCATCCAGGCATCGGTCGGACGGTGCGCTGTCTGAGTGGGAAGTACTGGTGGCCCACTTTGGCTAAGGACATGAGGGTGTATGTTTCCTCCTGCTTGGTGTGCACCCAGTGTAAAGCTCCTGGGCACCTGCCCAGAGGTAAGCTCCACCCCTTACCCATTCCACAACGGCCGTGGTTGCACCTGTCAGTGGATTTCCTTACGGATCTTCCGACATAGGGTCTGATCGGGGTCTCCAGTTTACTTCAAGGGTCTGGAGGGTGTTCATGGAACATTTGGAGTCTCGATCAGCCTTTTCTCAGGTTTTCACCCCGCGAGTAACGGATAGGTGGAGAGAGTGAACCAGGATGTGTGTAGGTTTCTGAGGTCTTATTGCCAGGACCGGCCAGGGGAGTGGGCGGTGTTCGTGCCCTGGGCAGAGATGGCCCAGAACTCGCTCCGCCACTCCTCCACTAACCTCTCCCCCTTCCAGTGCGTACTGGGGTATCAGCCAGTTCTGGCTCCTTGGCAACAGAGTCAGACCGAGGCTCCTGCGGTGGCCGACTGGTTTCGGCGCGCAGAGGAGACATGGGACGCCGCCCATGTTCACCTTCAGCGCCGTGCTTCGCCAGAAAGCCAGCTCAGACCGTCACCATAGTGAGGCCGCGGTGTTCGCACAAGGGGACTGGGTCTGGCTCTTGACCCGAAACCTGCCCCTCCGCCTACCCTGCCGGAAGCTCGGTCCGCGGTTTCTGTGGCCATTTAAAGTCCTCAGGAGACTGAATGAGGTGAGTTACAGGTTACAGCTTCCCCCTGATTACTGTATTAACCCCTCGTTCCATGTGACGTTCGGGCGAGGGGCCTTCAGTACCTTGTGAACTGGGAGAGGTATGGTCCGGAGGAGAGATGCTGGGTTCTGGTGGAGGACGTGTTGGACCCTTCAACGCTGCGGGAGTTCCACCATCTCCGTCCGGATCGCCCTGCTCCACGCCCTCCGGGTCCATCATTTATGTCCAAATACCTCCTTTTTGATTGCGCATTTAGTACACAATCCAAAGTCACGAGGCGCGGGAAAGTCCAGGCGAAAGTCCCACCTCTGCTATCTTCTGTATAACACCCCTATCTTGTCACAACACAACTGGAGGAAATTGAAATGCATTCCAGGTGACTACCTCATGAAGCTGGTTGAGAGATGCCAAGAGCGTGCAAAGCTGTCATCAAGGCAAAGGGTGGCTACTTTGAAGAATCTCAAATACAAAATCTATTTTGATTTGTTTAACACTTGTTTTGGTTCCATATGTGTTATTTCATAGTTTGATGTCTTCACTATTATTCTACAATGTAGAAAATAGCAAAAAATAAATGCAAATCCTTGAATGAGTAGGTTTGTCCAAACTTTTGACTGGTACTGTATTTGTATTCATTATGGATCCCCATTAGCTGCTGCCAAGTCATCCGCTACTCTTCCTGGTGTACAGCGAAATTGAGGCAGTTTGTACAATTTTAAAAACATTACAATACATTCACAGATTTCACAGCACACTGTGTGCACTCAGGCTCCTACTCCACCTCTACCACATATATACAGTACAAAATCCATGTGTGCTTGTGTGTATAGTGTGTATGTTATCGTGTGTGTGTGTATGCATGTGTCTGTGCCTATGTTTGTGTAGCTTCACAGTCCCCGCTGTTCCATAAGGTGCATTTTTATCAGTTTTTTAAATCTAAATTTACTGCTAGCATTAGCTACTTGATGTGGAATAAAGTTCCATGTAGTCATGGCTCTATGTAGTACTGTGTGCCTCCCATAGTCTGCTCTGGACAAGGGGACTGTGAAGAGACCTCTTGTGGCATGTGTTGTGGGGTATGCATGGGTGTCCGAGCTGTGTGCCAGTAGTTCAAACAGACAGCTCGGTGCATTCAACATATAAAAACCTCTCAATAATACAAGTAGTGAAGAAGTCAATCTCTCCTCCACTTTCAGCCAGGAGAGATTAACATGCATATCATTAATATTAGCTCTCTATGTACATCCAAGGGCCAGCCGTGCTGCCCTGTTCTGAGCCAATTGCAATTTTCCTAAGTCCCTTTTTCTGGCACCTGACCATATGACTGAACAGTAGTCCAGGTCCGACAAAACTAGGGTCTGTATGACCTGCATTGTTCATAGTGCTGTTAAGAAGGTAGAGCAGCGCTTTATTATGGACAGACTTCTTCCCATTTTAGCTACTATTGTATCAATATGTTCTGACCATGACAGTTTACCTTCCAGGGTTAATCCAATCACTTTGTTCACCTCAACTTGCTCAATTTCCACATGATTTATTGCCAGATTTAGTTGAGGTTTAGGGTTTAGTGAATGATTTGTCCCAAATACAATGCAGAAATATTTAGGACTAACTTATTCCTTGCCACCCATTCTGAAACTAACTGCAAATCAAATCAGCTCTTTGTTAAGTGTTGCTGTCATTTCAGTTGCTGTGGTAGCTGAAGTATATAGTGTTGAGTCATCCGCATACCTAGACAAACTGGCTTTACTCAAAACCAGTGGCATGTCTTTTGTAAAGATTGAAAAAAGTAAGCTGCCCTGGGGAATTCCTGATTCTACCTGGATTATGTTGGAAATGCTTCCATTAAAGAACACCCTCTGTGTTCTGTTAGACAGGTAACTTGTTATCCACAATATATCAGGGGGTGTAAAGCCATAACACATGTGCTTTTTCCAGCAGCAGACTATGATCGATAATGTCAAATGCCGCACTGAAGTCTAACAAAACAGCCCCCACAATCTTTTTATCATCAATTTCTCTCAGTCAATCATCAGTCATTTGTATAAGTGCTGTGCTTATTGAATGTCCTTCCCTATAAGCACGCTGAAAGATTGTTGTCAATTTATTTACTGTAAAATTGCATTGTATCTGGTCAAACACAATTTTTCCCAGAAGTTTACTAAGGGTTGGTAACAGGCTGATTGGTAGGCTATTTGAGGCTATTTGAGCCAGTAAAGGGGGCTACTATTTTTAGGTAGCGGAATTACTTTTGCTTCCCTTCAAGCCTGAGGGCACACACTTTCTAGTAGGCTTAAATTGAAAATATGGCAAATAGGAGTGGCAATATCTTGACTGTATAAATAACCCTTCTAACACCCATCACCTCTCAGCCCCACTGTCAACATCAGAGTGGCAGAGCTCAACACACTGTCACTGATGTTTGGGCAAATAACCCTGAGGAGGTGGTTGACTGGTGCTAATTGAGTGTTTTCATCTATTAATTCTGGGGCTGGGAATTCTTTGTTTTGACAGCATGGTGGTTCCATGCCCAAAGGAATGTATCTGTGGATTGGAGATTTATCTCTGCACAGTGTGTGTGTGTGTGTGTGTGTGTGTGTGTGTGTGTGTGTGTGTGTGTGTGTGTGTGTGTGTGTGTGTGTGTGTGTGTGTGTGTGTGTGTGTGTGTGTGTGTGTGTGTGTGTGTGTGTGTGTGTGTGTGTGTGTGTGTGTGTGTGTGTGTGTGTGTGTGTGTGTGTGTGTGTGTGTGTGTGTGTGTGTGTGTGTGTGTGTGTGTGTGTGTGTGTGTGTGTGTGTGTGTGTGTGTGTGTGTGTGTGTGTGTGTGTGTGTGTGTGTGTGTGTGTGTGTGTGTGTGTGTGTGTGTGTGTGTGTGTGTGTGTGTGTGTGTGTGTGTGTGTGTGTGTGTGTGTGTGTGTGTGTGTGTGTGTGTGTGTGTGTGTGTGTGTGTGTGTGTGTGTGTGTGTGTGTGTGTGTGTGTGTGTGTGTGTGTGTGTGTGTGTGTGTGTGTGTGTGTGTGTGTGTGTGTGTGTGTGTGTGTGTGTGTGTGTGTGTGTGTGCGCGCGTGTGTGTGTGTGCGCGCGTGGACAGAGAGAGGGGGAGAGCTCTGTTCTACTCTGTGCTGTTCCTGGTTCTGACTCACACTGCTCTGGCATCTGCCTAAAATACCTAAGTGTTTCTTAATGGGCTCTTAGTATTTTGTCAGCTCACTGTCTCTCTGCCCATTCTCTCTCTCCCTCCCTCCTTCATTGCTTTCACATAGCATAACCACTACAATAACAGTATATTTACTTCCATTTTCATTCTGTTAGCATTTTTTTCTGAAGTATGACCACTATTTTCTAGGGAGTTTTTCCTAGCCACCGTGCTTCTACACCTGCATTGCTTGCTGTTTGGGGTTTTAGGCTGGGTTTCTGTACAGCACATTGAGATATCAGCTGATGTAAGAAGGGCTATATAAATCAATTTGATTTACTATTTTTTCAGCCATCATTTCATTCCATAATGGTTGTTTGTGTGTCTGTGTGTATGTGCGTGTGTGTATTTGTATGTGTATATGTGTGTGTGTGCGCATGTGGTTATAGTATGACAGGAGAAGGGGGGGGGGTGCAGAGAGGGGCAATACGGCAGCAAAGCTCTCAGCAATGGAGTAAAGACATCGCCACAAGTACATATTTCTTTTACTTTGAGCAAATGGACAAACTCAAAAAGAGCACACACATATACACACTGACACACTCTCACACACATACCTCTCTTCCCTTTAAACTCCTCCATCTCATTACTTCCCTTTTCATTCTTGTCCCTCTTTCCCCCCTCTTCTTGAAGCAGGCTTAATTATTGATAGTGTATGAAATCTAACGTTGTAGATTGTGACCATTCACCAAATCGGCAGGATCACGTGAGGGGGCTGCTGAGGGGAAGGGGGTGTCTAACCACGCTCTTTAATGTAATTGCCTTTAGGGTTCCTGGTAAATATTTTATTGACTGCCAGCACAAATTAATGACACAAAGATTGAAGGAGGCTATTCTTCTCTCCCAGAGCAGAGGGAGGTAGAGAAGAGGGAGTGATCCTGTGTATTTGACTTGGCTCCGCAGGTATCGAAGTTGGGCAGCAGGTGCCCCCCGCCCCACTAGGGCTGGTCTCCATGGACAGGCATGTTGGAGATGGGATGGGTGAATGAGGGAGGGGTGTGGAGGTGGGGGGGATTGGTGCAGGTATACATTTAGGGGAGGGAAAAGCGTGCCACTGTGATGCAGAGTTGGGATGGGAGTGAGCGGTTTGGTGTTTTGGTCGTAGCCAGTGAGGCTGAAGTACTTTTTGCTTAAGCGATTGTGGTGAGTGGTGAAGTCGGGTAGGGGAAGATTGACAGAAATAGGTATTAGTGGAGGGTGTATGGGGGGTCATAAAGCACCCCTTGCCCTAACACGGGACAGGGCTGTACACTGGAACGGAACGGTTAACATGGAAACGTCATTACAAAAAGGTTTGGGGGCGAAAGAGCACTGAAATATTCATGAAGTCAGATCTGTAAGCCGACCTGGACAGGATGTACATGCAGTTACAGTATTGGTAGTGTTTTAGTGAAGCAGGATGTTTTAAAGCGCTGGGGAACACAGGAGGGATTCAGGGACATGTCTCACTGGACAGGTCCGCTGTTCTCTCCATTAACCCATCTTCCATCTAACACAGCTGTGTCAAACGTATGGCCCGCTAGGGGGTCCAATCCCGCCACAGTAGTTTGAGTAATTAAAAATAATCTCTCTATTTAAAGTGCATTCGGAAAGTATTCAGACCCCTTGACTTTTTCCACATTTTGTTACGTTACAGCTTTATTCTGAAATATATATATATTTTAAATTCCCCTCATCAATCTACACACCAAACTGCATAATGACAAAGCAAAAACTCCCCTGGGGGACCCCTGTGTTAAGAGTCAATGTGGAGGAGGTGTTGTTGCCAATTCTCACAGCCTGTGGTCTGCCCATCAGGACCCTGCCTCTGGGACCCTGAAACCTGGTCATCAGAGCTCCCCATTCTGTTGTGGACCACCCGTGAGAGACTATGAAAGAGTGGAACTGGAACAGGGTTCAGACCATGAGAGGGACAGATATACTGAGTCCCAACACCCTAGAACCTGTCAGAAATATATACAGTGCATTTAGAAAGTATTCAGACCCCTTGACTTTTCCACATTTTGTTACGTTACAGCCTTATACTAAAATGTATCAATTACTTTTTTTCCCTCATCGATCTACACACAATACCCCAGGATGACAAAGCAAAAAAAGTTATTTTTTAATGCTTGCAAATGTATTAAAAATATCAAATGTAATTATCACATTTGCATAAGTATTCAGACCCTTTACTCAGTACTTTGTTGAAGCACATTTGGCAGTGGTTACAACCTCGAGCCTTCTTCGGTATGACGCTACAAGCTTGGCATACCTGTATTTGGGAAGTTTCTCCCATTCTTCTCTATAGATCCTCTCAAGCTCTGTCAGGATGGATGGGGAGCGTCGCTGCACAGCTATTTTCAAGTGTCTCCACATATGTTCGATCGGGTTCAAGTTCGAGCTCTGGCTGGACCACTCAAGGACATTCAGAGACTTGTCCAGAAGCCACTCATGCGTTGTCTTGGCTGTGAGCTTAGGGTCATTGTCCTGTTGGAAGGTAAACCTTCACCCCAGTCTGAGGTCCTGTGCACTCTGGAGCAGGTTTTCATCAAGGATCTCTCTGTACTTTGCTCTGTTCATCTTTCCATCAATCCTGACTAGTCTCTCTGTCCCTGCCGATCGGTGGAGTGCTGCAGAGATGGTTGTCCATCTGGAAGGTTCTCCACAGAGGAGCTCTGGAGCTCTGTCAGAGTTACCATTCAAATAAATTACTGTAAAAATCAAACTCATTAAATCACACATGCAAGATAGCAAATTAAAGCTACACTTGTTGTGAATCCAGCCAACATGTCAGATTTCAAAAAGGCTGTTTGTGTCCCATAAACATCACAAATGGTCCTTTTGTTCGATTAATTCCGTCGATATATATCCAAAATTTTCATTTGTTTGGCGTGTTTGATCCAGAAAAACACCGGTTCCAACTTGCGCAACGTGACTACAAAATATCTCAAAAGTTACCTGTAAACTTTGCCAAAACATTTCAAACTACTTTTGTAATACAACTTTAGGTATTTTTTTACGTAAATAATCGATCAATTTGAAGAAGGGATGATCTGTGTTCAATACAGGAGGACAACAAACTGTAGCTAGCTTTCTGGTCACGCGTCTCTATCTAACAGTATACTTCAAGTGACCCTCGTTCAAGATGGCCGTAGTTCTTCATTACACAAAGGAACAACCTCAATCAAATTCTAAAGACTGTTGACATCCAGTGGAAGCGATAGGAACTGCAAGAAGATCCCTTGGAAATCTGGATAATATGCATATCTTTTCTTCAGGGGATGAGGAGCAGGCAGTTGAATTTGGGCATGCATTTCATCCGGACGTGAAAATACTGCCCCCTGTCACCAAGAAGTTAAGGGAGCTCCCAAATTAAGTAAGGCCTGGCCATTTTGTTTGCTTTTAACCCTACGTCTTACCACACACGCAAGCACCCACACACAATCAACCTGTTATGAATTGCTGTTAGTGGTGTTAATACTGTTTTTGATTTATTGTTTGGGGTCTTATTATTTTGGTGTTAGTGGGTTTTTCACGGTTTAGAAAGAATGCATCTTAAAGGGTAAACAAATAAATGTTTCTGAAGTATCTATTGTTCGCATTTTGGTTACACACATGTAAATTATCTTGATAAGACATGTGCTGAAAAACGCAACGTAAACCTGGTGCACAAAATTAATGTTTGAAATGTCTTTCAATAATGAGTCTGAGGTACAGGGAAATAAAAGGGAAAGAAACACTCACTTAATTGGATAGAATGACCTCTGACCTCTGTTCTGACTTTCTGGTGCGGCCTGATCAACCTCACTAGAAAGACTAGAGACATTGGGTGAGATTTAAATGTAATATGTAAACACTGATAATTAGAAAGAAGTTTTAATTTATCAATAGTCCTATGTGTGATTTGGACCACAATTGTTGTGGTTTTTATGGGGGGACGCATGAATCACAATGTGAGTCATGTGTCAAATGGGAAGACGTGTATGTTTTGTTTGTTTTGTGTGTATTGTTGGTGTAGTTGTGTTTGTTTTTGTCTTGCTTCAATACAACTATCACCAGATTGGTTCTGCTGCATGGTCGGGATTTCTCCCTAAGGATTAGCCCTCTAACTCCCTGACTCTGTAAATCTGCGGTGAGATTGTCAAGATGATATGGGGAGTACAAGCCAATTTGCAAGAATGGTTTCAACTGTGTGTTGTTATTCTCTTTGACATTTGTCTTAGACATTTGTATTAATAGACATTTGTCATACAGTGAATAGTTTGTCTGGATTTCCTGAATCAGAAATACCCTAAACTAAACGGTTGTTCTGGTCTGTCTCTCTCTCTCTCTCTCTCTCTCTCTCTCTCTCTCTCTCTCTCTCTCTCTCTCGAAGGGATAATTCAACCAAGAACAGTGTGAGCCTCACCCCCTCTAACTGATTGAAGTAATGGTTACAATGGCGTTCACTATGACACTGTCCTTCATCACTTCTACCTGATTCCGAGCCAGCATCCATTTGAAACAATCAACTGCCTTTCCGCTCATGCATTTTCTCTCAGTAGTGCGACATGAGTCCACATGGAGTCAGCATTGAGAGAGATCTCATCCAAACTTCTCTCATGCTGCTGGTGTACTGTTAGGAAAATAGACAAGACAAAATGGACTGTGAAGGATGGTGGTGGCGACTCAGGTGAGAGATTCATCTGCTTGGGAAAATCAGATAATTCCACAGATTTTAAAATTGGGACATTATAAAAAGCAATCCACTTCAAACATGTGCCATTGGGAGGACAGACTGAAACACTATCTGAAGAACAAAATGAAGAAATGCCAGAAGAATGAGTTCCGGGAGGGAGGGGGGGTGGTCAACCGTCCCATAATTGATTTAGGCTTATCCAAAATGGTTTATTTGGGGTATCAGGTTGATTGTGGAGGTCTGCACACCGCAAAAGGAATAGTAATTTAGAAAATACATGCATTGAGATACCGATCTGTCATTAACATGCCACTCGCAACAAAAGCTCCAGCTAAAATGTCATTGCCAGAATCCATGAATTAAATTTTGTAATGAAGCATCACTGTAACTGTATGAAGTGAAGGTCTTAAGTTAAAACATTCTACTGCAATGGTTTTATAGGTAAATACTATGGAAATAATCAGAGGCTACAGATCCCTTGTGTGTATTTTAGATTGTACAACCCAGAGTGAAGGGTTTGAAAGGATAAAGTGTCTGGTTTTATGTGTTCGCTTACTTTAACTATGTTTAATTGTTACCCGATTAAATAAATCACGTAACCAAAACTCATTAGGATTTGGGGCACCACGAGAGCGGTTCTTTAAAGAGTTACCATCTTACGAATTAAACTATAAAGGTCTTAACTTAAAACAGCCTTACTTATGATTCAGTACTACACAAATTGATTTTATTATTTATTTAATAGCTAACTCAAGGGTGGGCAATTCCAGTCCTCGAGGGCCTGATTGGTATCACAGTTTTTCCCCAGCCCCAGCTAACACACCTGACTCCAATAATCACCTTATCACGATCTTCAGTTTAGAGTGCAATTTGATTAATCAGTTGTGTTAGCTAGGGATGGAGAAAAACGTGACACCAATCAGGCCCTCGAGGACTGGAGTTGCCCACCCCTAAGCTAACTAAATGGTAACACAGGATACACATTCACACTTAACCTCTTAAGTCGACCCTCTACTTTTTTGAACATTCTGTTAAAAATCGCGCAACATTTCAGCGCCCTGCTACTCATGCCAGGAATATAGTATATGCATTTGCTTAGTCTGTGTGGATAGAAAACACTCAGACGTTTATAAAACTGGTTAAATCACTGCTGTGGCTTTACCAGAACGGCATTTACATCGAAAAGCACAGGAAAAACTGATCACTGAAAATGGGAAAATATATCCATGCGCTACTTGAACCCATTGATAAAGGTGAACCACAATTAATTGACTGAGGTTGCAGTACCTACAGCTTCCACACGGTGTCTAGAGTCTTGTCATTTCCCTTCGAGTTTTTTCTTGGTCAAACACATGCAGGGCACCGTATCTCCTATGGTCTAGGACCGGATATTTTCGTTGAGTTTCTAGCCGGACATTTTTCCAGACGGACAGCTAATGATCTTTACATCGCCTCCTGATGAATTTTATCGCTTATTAACGTTTACTAATACCTAAAGTTGCATTACAAACGTACTTCGAAGTGTTTTGTGAAAGTTTATAGTCGACTTTTTGAATTTAAAAAAAATGACGTTACGTTTTGAAACAATGTTTTTTTCGTTTATCACACAGTCTACATATAACGATATTTAGGCTTTATATGGACCGATTTAATCGAAATAAAGACCCAAATAGTGTTTATGGGACATCTAGGAGTGCCAACAAAGAAGATGGTGAAAGGTAATGAATGTTTTCTATTTTATTGTGCGGTTTGTGTAACGCCGAAATGCTAATTATTTTGTTTACGTCCCCTGTGGGTCTTTTTGGGTGTTACATGCTATCAGATAATAGCTTCTCATGCTTTCGCCTGGATTCACAACGAGTGTAGCTTTAATTTGATACCCTGCATGTGTATTTTAATGAACTTTTGAGTTTTAACTAATACTATTAGCATTTAGCGTAGCACATTTGCATTTCCAGAGCTCTAGTTGGGACGCAAGCGTCCCGAGTAGAAGCAACATTAATACATTAGAAACAGGTCCCTAGCAGACTGACACAATTTGGCGGCTTGTTACAAAGACATGGAGAGGGTGAGAGAGAGAGATACATAATACTTAGAAACTACTGTAATACTTAGAAACTACTCTCTCATAATATATTTAGAAACTACTCTCACAGTAATCATATACTTTGCACACAAACCGCCGCCCGTTTGGAGTAAGAAATCATGAATGTATTTACGTGTAAATGTCTTGGTTCGCCGGGTATCTCTGTCGGAACCAGGCCTCCTTGGAAAGGTAGTTGGGCCTTTTTGTGGCACCCTTGTAAGGCTTTGATTGTCCAAAATCGGTCCTCACCTGTCTCCTGCTGTTGCTCTCCTCTTCTGTAGCCTGGTATTCGGCAACCCGTAATGCAGTCCTGAACAGAACTACAGAGCTCACTCTACTTCCACTCGCTCTGGAAGATAACTACTTGAAGATAGGCTAGCCAGCCATGTTGATGGTTCTCAGTAGGGTGATGAGAGCAGAGTAATATGGTGATTTGAGAAAAGTAGTAGAATTGAACGGTCCCACTTAAATGAGCTTTTTTAGATACTTTACTTAAGACAGATAATCAGCCGTGCCAGTGATTGTCCGGGAGCTGACTTCATTGTCTCTACCTCATGTTAAGATTTCAGAATTCTAACAACATGAGCTGCAGCTACACGCCTCTCTGGTCGGATATGTTAATTCTTAACCCATCGTTTTATACAGTTTGTTCAAAAGGGGCGGTTCTGTCGGCTGACATGCTCTCTGACCTCACTCAAGGGGGCGGTGACTACTTACTTGTACAAAGTTATAGGAACAATTTCCTATTATAGTTTCTAAGATCACATCCCTCTCTTAACAAAAACACTCATAATTTTTCATATTTCATTCACAATCTAGAGGATGAACAATTCACACATATAGTGTGTATACTTTTCAAGTTATAGTATTTCCTTCACATCATTTGTAATGACATCACAAAACAACAACCAAAATGTCATTATTATTCTTTAGATCACCTCTGACCGTTCCCCATGTTCTATGTTAGAAATATTGTTCCAGTATTCACTTTAGAACGCGTTTGAGTTTCAGCTGGATGATGTCTGTGTAGACAATAGCACATTCATGTGTGAATTTGGAGAGGGATGTTCACTCCTTGATTTACAACAGGGTGTGGGTGTCATCCCCCCACCAGCTCCCTTCTCCCGCCCCTCTGTGGGTGAGAGAGAGTCTGGTTGAAGTCATCCATTGCCAAGCTGATCTGAACTATTTGGATCCTCACAGGACAGCCATGACACTATTTGAATCTGAACAGACAAGCTAAATCAGCTTTTACACACCATGTTCCTGTTTCCACCCATCTGCTAAACTGCCACATAGACAGAATAGGTTGTTCTTTTTCTATAAGAGGAGAGAGACAACTCTGTTCGTGGAGCTTTCAAAACGATGCACTGTTGAGTGGTTGTTATTGATTGCTTCATTTTTGCTAATCTTATAATAAAGTTGTTGATGACCCAACACATCTCCAGGCAGTGTATTTTACCAAGAAGGAGAGTGATTGAGTGCTGCATCAGATGACCTGGCCTCCACAATCGACATCAACCAAATTGACATGGTTTGGGATGAGTCGGACCGCAGAGTGAAGGAAAAGCAGCCAACAAGTGCTCAGCATATGTGGGAACTCCTTCAAGACTGTTGGAAAAGCATTCCAGGTGAAGCTGGTTCAGAGAATGCCAAGCGTGTGCAAAGCTGTCATCAAGGCAAAGGGTGGCTATTTGAAGAATCTGTTTAAAACTTTTTTGGTTATGACATGATTCCAAATGTATTATTTCACAGTTATGATGTCTTCACTATTAGAAAATATAAAAAATAAAGAAAACACTTGAATAAGTAGGTGTTCTAAAACGTTTGACCGGTAGTGTAAGTAGAGGTAAAGTGACTATGCATGGATAATTAAGAGAGTAGCAGCAGTGTAAAACTGTGTGTGTGTGGGGGGGGGCAATACAAATTGTCCGGGTATCCATTTAATGAACTGTTCAAGAGTCTTATGGCTTGGGGTTAGAAGCTGCTAAGAAACCTTTTTGACCTAGATTTGGCGCTCTGGTACCCCTTGCTGTGCGGCGGCAGAGAGGACAGTCTATGACTATGGTGGCTGGAGTCCTTGGCAATTTTTTGGGCCTTCCTCTGACACCTCCTGGCATAAAGGTCCTGGATGGCAGGAAGCTTGGCCCAAGTGATGTATGGGGCCGTATGCACTACTCTCTGTAGTGCCTTGTGGTCAGAGGCTGAGCAGTTACCAAACCAGGCGGTGATGCAACCAGTCAGGATGCCCTCGATGATGCAGCTGTAGAACGCTTTGAGGATCTGAGGAACTATGTCAAATCTTTTCATTCTCCTGAGGGGGAATAGGCGTTGTCGTGCCCTCTTCACGACTGTCTTTGTGTGTTTGGACTATGATAGTTTGTTGGTGATGTGGGCACCAAGGAACTTGAAGCTCTCAATCTGCTCCAATACTGCCCCGTCGTTGAGAATGGGGAATGTGCTCGGCCCTCCTTTTTCTGTAGTCCACAATCATCTCCTTTGTCTTGATCACATTGAGGAAGAGGTTGTTATCCTGGCACCACACACTTTCTGACCTCCTCCCTATAGGCTGTTTCATTGTTGCCAGTGATCAAGCCTACCACTGTGTTGTCGGCAAACTTAATGATGGTGTTGGAGTCATGCTTGGCTATGCAGACATGGGTGAACAGGGAGTACAGGAGGGGACTGAGTACTCACCCCTGGGGAGCTCCAGTGTTGAGGATCAGCATGGCAGATTTGTTGTTACCTTTCCTTATCACCTGGGGGTGGCCCGTCAGGAAGTCCAGGATCCAGTTGCAGAGTGAGATGTTTAGTCCCAGGGTCCTTAGCTTAGTGATGAGCTTTGAGGGCACTATCATGTTGCACGTTGAGCTGTAGTCACGTAGGTGTTCATTTTGTCCAGGTGGGAAAGGACAGTGTGAAGTGCAATAGAGATTGCAAATTGGAGTGGGTCTAGGGTTTCTGGGATAAAGGGTTTGATGTGAGCTATGACCAGCCTTTCAAGAGTGCTACTGGTCGGTAGTCAATTTGGCAGGTTACCTTGGTGTTCTTGGGCACAGGGACTATGGCAGTCTGCTTGAAACATGTTGCTATTACTGACTCGGTTAGGGACAGGTTGAAATTGTCAGAGAAGACACTTGCCAGTTGGTAAGTGCATGCTCGGAGTACACATCCTGGTAATCCGTCTGGCCCTGCTGCCTTGTGAATGTTGACCTGTTTAATGGTGCTTTTACACCTGCATTGTTTGCTGTTTGGGGTTTTAGGCTGGGTTTCTGTACAGCACTTTGAGATATCAGCTGATGTACGAAGGGCTATATAAATAAATTTGATTTGATTTTGATTTGATTTGAATGGTCTTACTCACATCGGTTACGGAGAGCGTGATCCGAAACAGCTGATGCGATCATGCATGTTTCAGTGTTGCTTGCCTCAAAGCGAGCATAGATTTTTTTAAAATCTCGTCTGGTAAACTCGTGTCACTGGGCAGCTCGCGGCTGTGGTTCCCTTTGTAGTCTGTAATAGTTCAGAAGCCCTACCACATCCGACGAGCATCGGAGCCGGTGTAGTCTGATTTAATCTTGTCCTGTATTTACTCTTTGCCTGTTTAATGGTTTGTCAGAGGGCATAGCATGATTTCTTACAAGCGTCCTGGTTAGAGTCCTGCTCCTTGAAAGCGGCAGCTCTAGCCTTTATCTAAGTGCAGATGTTGCCTGTAATCTATTGCTTCTGGTTGGGGTACGTACGTACGGTTGCTGTGGAGACGACATCATCAATGCACTCATTGATGAAGCCAATGACTGATGTGGCGTACTCCTCAATGTCATCAGAAGAATCCCAGAACATATTCCAGTCTGTGAATCCACCTAGCAAAACAGTCCTGTGGCTTAGCATCTGCGTCCTCTGACCACTTCCTTATTGAGCGAGTCAATGGTACTTCCTGCTTTAGTTTTTGCTTGTAAGCAGGAATCAGGAGGACAGAGTCATGGTCATATGTGCCAAATGGAGGGCGAGGGAGAGCTTTGTACGTGTCTCTCTGTTATGGTTCGTCCTGGCACCAGAGGGTCGGCAGAGACCGTCCTAGACTTTTATTGGATTCAGGTGTGTCTTATTATTTCATGATTTTGTCCCTGACAAAAGAGGTGTGTTTTCTGTGGTCCTTTGCAAATGCTTGAATTTCTTACCATGTGCGTTCATTTCCTGAGTGAGTTTTTGAGACTTAGTGTTTGTTGTTTTTTCAAGTGAATCCTACAGACGAAGAACCATATATGTGACATTTAAAAAAAAAAGAGATACACATGAAAAATCCTTATTGGACACCATTTTTCTATAGTGAACCGGTTTCACAAGCTTTCCACGTGCTAATTAACAATCATTTAAAATGTAAAGATAGGCTCTCGTGGAATAACTATAGAGAAACTATATATTGTAACTATAGAGAAAACATATTAGCTAAAGTTCATTGACTACTAACTTATACATTATCGTTACAAATGTCATTGCTAGATGACATATAGAAGAAGCATAGCAAGCTACTTTTTCTCCGTCCACCGGATGATTCGACATGGCTACAGTAGCTAGCTAGTTATATATAACGTTACACTGTGTCCTGCATGGATTGCACACCTGGGGTCCATTGAGGTGGCAAGCTGCATGTTGAAGTGGGTGAAGACAAAATTCACGCCACTCACCAAACCAGAGGTGCGCAAGTTGATCATCTTCAGTGACAGATTCTGTGGGCAGAATAACAACTGGCGGATGCTCAATCTGATGTCGATGCTCGTCTCTATGGGTTACTTTACCCAAGTTGAGCAGAAGTTCATGGTCTCTGGTCATTCTTTTCTTCCTTGTGATCAATCTTTTGCCACCATCGAGAAGAGGCGCAAGGTGTCAGTCCTTCATACACCTGATGATGTTTCAGAGATGATACTTGAAGCACAACCAGCAAAACCATTCAAGGTGATGAGGATGCAATGTGAAGACTTCAGGCACCTCCTAGACTCTGTCCTCAAGCGACCAGCTGGACTACAGATCACCTCCGTGAGGTGGTTAAAAGTCACAGGTATTGCACAGGGAATAGTTGACTAACATCCCATCAACATGCAACATGTTGTTCTAACAATAAAATATCCTAATGCTTGACTGTGAACGTTGTTTATTGATGTCAGGAACGTAACATGTTTCAGTTCTAATATCAGTTGAGGATCCTTGGAATCTGTACGCCAGACAGAGCCACAGTCTATTTGAGGGATGGAAATCGTGGCTGATCTCCAAATCAAAACAAGGAGATACACCTCAACCTCCCTATTTTGCAAGCCACTACCCTAGAGCATATGAGAGTCCTCTGCCCATCAAAACCCAGTACCAAGATCTGATGACCATGCTCAACTACATGCCAGCTGCTGCACGCTCTTTTTATAAATCACTGCAGAGTGAATCATTTGTTGTTAAACCAAGCTACATAATTAACCGTTTTCTTCTGTGAGTTTATGATCCCCTGAACCTGTATAGTGTGTTGAATCTGAATACATTTCAGAAGACATGTCACCCCTATTGTAGGAAATGAAACGTATAGTAGGTGTTTTCTATGTGAATCAATTTGTGTATGATTTGAACCAGCACAATATATTGAATTAATTTAATTTTAAGATGTTGTTCCTAGTGTAGAAAATGTTATGTACAGTGTGTTCTGTTGGGAATTATTTTGTGTGTGATCATTTAAACCTATTTTAATCTGAATGAATTAAAATCAAATAAGTCGTCACACACAGTATGTGGGTGTTCATTTGATCTTGATTCCCTGTTTCTATTCATTACAATGTACAGTACGTCTCTCTGTCACCACATTTAGCATGAACTCTAAGCAGTTAATACTTATTTACTGCTGTCAGCTCAGTGCAGAAGGACATGTCTTGCCTTTGACATGGGTTTAACGCAATTCAAAACTGAATTGCTGATCATAGTGTTAAATGCAAAGAGAATGGTTTTCTGAACGTTTTGTAATATTGACCTTAGGGACCTGCATAATGGACATGCATATTGGCACATCACATTGATCAATATTTGATATGTACAAGTTGTGCTTGTTTTGATTGAATTAATTTAATTGTATTCTATTTTTGTAGTTATTCTATGGTATGTTCACATTGAGGGCTTCATTTTAAATGAGACTAAGATTTCATGACTCGACTTTTAAGAAAAGTCATCAGGGCTAAAGTTGATAGACAACCTTTAAATGAACCTCTATACAAATGAATTAACTACATATTGCATTTAAGTTATTTACATGAAGGGCCTCTGTACTTGAAAGTACTTAAAACATCATATCAGGTGTTAAAAAAGGACATCTTACAACAGTCATGCAAAATGTCACATATACTGTTCTTCCACAAACTGAAATCATCACTGGAGATATACTGTTCTTCCACAAACTGAAATCATCACTGGAGATATACTGTTCTTCCACAAACTGAAATCATCACTGGAGATATACTGTTCTTCCACAAACTGAAATCATCACTGGAGATATACTGTTCTTCCACAAACTGAAATCATCACTGGAGATAAACTGTTCTTCCACAAACTGAAATCATCACTGGAGATATACTGTTCTTCCACAAACTGAAATCATCACTGGAGATAAACTGTTCTTCCACAAACTGAAATCATCACTGGAGATATACTGTTCTTCCACAAACTGAAATCATCACTGGAGATATACTGTTCTTCCACAAACTGAAATCATCACTGGAGATATACTGTTCTTCCACAAACTGAAATCATCACTGGAGATATACTGTTCTTCCACAAACTGAAATCATCACTGGAGATAAACTGTTCTTCCACAAACTGAAATCATCACTGGAGATATACTGTTCTTCCACAAACTGAAATCATCACTGGAGATAAACTGTTCTTCCACAAACTGAAATCATCACTGGAGATAAACTGTTCTTCCACAAACTGAGATAATCACTGGAGATATACTGTTCTTCCACAAACTGAAATCATCACTGGAGATATACTGTTCTTCCACAAACTGAAATCATCACTGGAGATAAACTGTTCTTCCACAAACTGAGATCATCACTGGAGATATACTGTTCTTCCACAAACTGAGATCACTGGAGATATACTGTTCGTCCACAAACTGAAATCATCACTGGAGATATACTGTTCTTCCACAAACTGAAATCATCACTGGAGATATACTGCTCTTCCACAAACTGAAATCATCACTGGAGATATACTGTTCTTCCACAAACTGAAATCATCACTGGAGATATACTGTTCTTCCACATTCTAAAAATTAAAACGGCAATTTAAAAAAGTTTTTTTTTAAATAACAAATAAATATCAATTGTTGTTGGAAGATATGGTTATGGTGAATTATTTGTCAACCATAAAACACCTAATGTGGTGCACACAATTAATAATATAAACATAACTGACTATCTTAAAATGGAAAAATGGTCACATATATGGTTCTTAATGTTAATGTTAATTTCTCTACCATATGCCGCCTCCGATGCCAATGCGGCCTCACAACCGCATACCACGTGTAACCATGCCGGGGTATGAAACTGACAGTTTGCACAACCAAAGAATTTCTGCACAAACTGTCAAAAACCATCTCAGGGAAGCTCATCTGCGTGCTCGTCGTCCTCACCAGGGTCTTGGCCTGACTGCAGTTCGGCATAACCCTAGAGAAGTGAGCTCTTCACAGATGAATCCTGGTTTGAAACTGGGCAGATGGCAGACAGTGTGTACGGCGTTGTGTGGGTGAGTAGTTTGCTGATGTCAACGTTGTGAACAGAGTGCCCCATGTTGACTGTGGAATTATGGTATGGGCAGGGATAAGCTACGGACAGTGAACACAATTGCATTTTATCTATGTCAAATTGAATACACAGAGATCCCATTGTCTGCCATTCATCTGCCTCCATCACCTCATATTTCAACATAATCATGCACGGACCCATGTCACTGTCACGTTCTGACCTTAGTTCTTTTGTTATGTCTTTGTTTAGTATGGTCAGGGCGTGAGTTGGGTGGGTAGTCTATGTTCGTTTTTCTATGTTGTGGTTTTGTGTTTGGACTGGTATGGTTCTCAATCAGAAGCAGGTGTCGTTCATTGTCTCTGATTGAGAATCATACTTAGGTAGCCTTTTCCCACCTGTGTGGTGTGGGTGATTGTTTTCTGTTTTGTGTCTTCACCAGGCAGGACTGTTTTGTTTCGTGTCATTCTCTTTGTTATTTTTGTTTTAGTGTTCTGAGTTTAATAAATATCATCATGAACATGTACCACGCTGCGCATTGGTCCTCCGATCCTTCATACTCCTCTGACGACGAACGTCACAGTCACAAGGATCTGTACACAATTTCTGGAAGATGAAAATGTCCCTGTTCTTCCATGGCCTGCATACTCACCAGACATATCACCCATACATTGAGCATGTTTGGGATGCTCTGGATTGAGGCGTATGACAGTGTGTTCCATGTGCCGCCAATACCCAGGAACTTCACACAGCCTGGTCTTTCGCGCCATTAGTTTGTTTGCCATTCCTACACGTTCTCTTTATTATTTCATTGTCTCTCTCTTTACCCTCCCTCTCTCCTTCTCTTTTCCTCCTTGACATGTCCCAGCTAGCTAACTTAGAGAGAGAGAGTCTGGTATGGATCAATAGATTAACTGAGTGCTCATTAATGATACATCTCAGCCCCACAGTACTTGGACATAAAGAGAATGTGCTGGAGGATTGACGTTTAAAAGCTTTAAAGTACAGGCCTGTTTACTTGTTCCAGAGCATGGAGGCAGGAGGCCACTGGCATGCCATGCTGAGACCCGACCAATGTCCTCAGACCTGGAACCCCACATCCATGGACCCCCACATCCACGGACCCCCTGGAATGGGAGGGGTGGAGGAGAGGAGGATAGAGGGCACAGATAAATGTCCACTTGTAGTGTGTCTTATGAATGAAGATGAGGACAAGTGTGAGGACTGTTGATGGAAATTATAGTGATAATGAGGACGATGATGATGAGGATGGTGATGATGAGGGCTGTGATGATGAGGACGGTGATGAAAATGAAGATGACAGAGACTAAGATGACAGTAACAGGGGCCTGATTGCAACCTATGAAATGTATCATCCATCTTTCTCCATATCCCAGCTGCATTCCAAATTTCCCACTTCATGTCCCCAAACTTCTCAACACTGTGGAATTCTGAGGAAGCAGGCATCAAACAATA
Source organism: Oncorhynchus nerka (assembly GCF_034236695.1). Taxonomy (NCBI): domain Eukaryota; kingdom Metazoa; phylum Chordata; class Actinopteri; order Salmoniformes; family Salmonidae; genus Oncorhynchus; species Oncorhynchus nerka. The sequence goes on from NC_088417.1 coordinate 71,872,034, forward strand.
GAATCTTAAATCGCAGGAGAATAGACAAATGCATTTGCATACAAACACAATCTACATCAACGTTTTTTTTTGTTCTACAAGAATAGAGAGCAGTCAAACAAAGGAAAAACAAATAAACAAAATTATGTGAACATGCCGGTGAAGAAAGGAAGGGGAGAGTAATGATATGTACATTTTTATTAATCCTGTTTTAATCTCTGGTGTGTCAGACAAGGGGAGAACAGAGAGACAGAGCCTCTATCTACTCTGGCTTCTTTCAAAACTCAGAACAGAGAGACAGAGAGCGGTTTGGTTTTAGCTCTGCTCCCTACAGTGAGGCAACAAGACAACAAGGAGACACCATGGTGAAACAGATGTGTCGGATGACATCCACATAATTGACAGCCCAACACACCAACACACACATGCAAAAGGCGAAAGGGGTGAAAAGCCAGATGCGTTTGTCTTGCTTGACTCCTCTTTCATCTTTATTTAGTGAAATATTAATGGCCTTGCTAGAGGCCATTTGTGTTTATGTGTGGGGCTCAGATCTGTTGCTGGGCTGAGGGGAGCTGTTGGGGGTGCGGGGGGGGGGGGGGGGCATGCTGGCCATGCCATTGATTATCCTCATTGTGAGATTATCACTGTAATTATTGAGAAGGAGTGAGGGGACCTGCTGGCTACTTCCTCTTAGTCTCAGTAGTACTGCAACTCGTTCCCTCATTGTGCACGTAGGCATGCACATGCACACTGACACACATACACACGTCACTCCACTTGCTGTTGTTATGTTCTTGTTGTATAGCGCGCCCTTTCAATTCAGCGAGTTCTGTATCAGCAGCACACTTCATCAAAGACCTGCTGTGTTGATTATTGGTGTGTGTGTTTTAGGACTGTTTGAAAAATAATGATGCAGTTAATGAGAGAGAGAGAATAGAGGAGTCAACAGAGAGTGTTTTGGTAATACAGCTCTCTCTCTCTCTCTCTCTCTCTCTCTCTCTCTCTCTCTCTCTCTCTCTTGAATGAGTAGGTGTGTCCAAACCTACTCATTCAAGGGTTTTTCTTTATTTTTACTTTATTTTCTACATTGTAGAATAACAGTGGAGACGTCAAAACTATGAAATAACACATATGGAATCACGTAGTAACCAAAAAAGTGTAAACAAATCAAAATAAATTTGACATTTCAGATTCTTCAAAGTAGTCACCGTTTGCCTTGATGACAGTTTTGCACACTCTTGGCATTCTCTCAACCAGCTTCATGAGGTAGTTAACTGGAATGCATTTGGATTAACAGGTGTGTTGTTTCTTTCCTTCTTAATGCGTTTGAACCAATCAGTTGTGTTGTGACAAGGTAGGGGTGGAATACAGAAGATAGACATATTTGGTAAAAGACCAAGTCCATATTATGGCACGAACAACTCAAATAAGCAAAGAACAACGACAGTCCATCACTTACTTTGAAAGTTTCTTCAAGTGCAGTCGCACAATCCATCAAGCGCTATGACGAAACTGACTCTTATGAGAACCGCCAGAGGAAAGGAAGACCAAGTCAAGTCATGTGTCAATGGTGTTAAAGTCAAAGTCGAGGTGCAAGTCATCATGTTTGTGACTCGAGTCTGACTCGAGTCCAAGTCATGTGACTCAAGTCCACACCACTGGAAGATTGCCATATTTGGTAAAAGACAGTCAATCATTACTCTAAGAAGTGATGGAAAATGTCAAGAACTTTGAAAATTTCTTCAAGTGCAGTTGCAAAAACCATCCAGCGCTATGATGAAACAGGCTCTCATGAGGACCGCCAGAGGAAAAGAAGACCCAGAGTTAACTCTGCTGCAGAGGATAAGTTCATTTGAGTTACCAGCCTCAGAAATTGCAGCCCAAATGAATGCTTCACAGAGTTCAAGTAACAGACACATCTCAACATCAACTGCTCAGAGGAGACTATGTGAATCAGGCCTTCATGGTTGAATTGCTGCGAAGAAACCACTACGAAAGGACACCAAAAGAGGAAGAGACTTCATTGGGCCAAGAAACACAGTGAAAAGCTTTTTGGATCCAACCGCAGTGTCTTCGTGAGATGCAGAGTGTGGTTCCCACTGTGAAGCATGGAGGAGGAGGTGTGATGGTGTGGGGGTGCTTTTCTGGTGACTCTGTCAGTGATTTATTTAGAATTCAAGGCACACTTAACCAGCATGGCTACCACAGCATTCTGCAATGACACGCCATCCGATCTGCCTTGCACTTAGTGGGACTATAATTTGTTTTTCAACAGGACAATGACCCCAAATCCACCTCCAGGCTGTGTAAGGGCTGTTTGACCAAGACGGAGAGTGATGGAGTGCTGCATCAGATGGCCTGGCCTCCAAAATCACCCGACCTCAACCCAATTGAGGTGGTTTGGGATGAGTTGGACCACAGAGGGAAGGAAAAGCAGCCAACAAATGATCAGCATATGTGGGAAATCCTTCAAGACTGTTGGAAAAGCATTCCAGGTGACTTCCTCATGATGCTGGTTGAGAGAATGGCAAGAGTGTCCAACGCTGTCATCAAGGCAAAGGGTGGCTACTTTGAAGAATCTCAAATATAAAATATATTTTGATTTGTTATTTATATGTTATTTCATAGTTTTGATGTCTTCACTATTATTTTGCAATGTAGAAAATAGTAAAAATAAAGAAAAACCCTTGAATGGGTAGGTGTGTCCAAACTTTTGACTGGTACTGTATCTATGATAGGTTCCAGAGTGTTGGGACTTAGTATATCTGTCCCTCTCCTTGTCTGAACTCTGTTCCAGTCACACTCTCTCCCAGTCTCTCACAGTTGGTCCACAACAGGATGGGGGGCTCTGATCACCAGGTTTCATGTTTCCAGAGGCAGGGGTCCTAATGGGCAGACCACAGGCTGTGAGGATTGGCAACTACACCTCCTCCACACTGACTCTTAACAGAGTGGCCCCCCAGGGGTGTATCCTCAGCCCTCTGCTGTACTTCATTTTCACCCACAACTGCATGGCTTTGTATGACATAAACGCCATCGTCAAGTTTGCTGACAACACCACGGTTGTAGGCCAGACAACCAACAATGACGAGTCAGCCTATAGGGAGGAGTCAAATTAAGTGGCATTGTGGTGCCAGGACAACAACCTCTCCCTCAACGTCAGCAAAACAAAGGCCCTGATCCACATCAACAGGACTGCAGCAGAGAGGGTCTGCAGTTTTAAGTTCTTCTGTGTCCACATCACCGAGGACTTGACATGGACCAATAACACCCCCACTCTTGTCAAGGGGAGCAACAGCGCCTCTACTTCCTAAGGCGGCTGAAGAAATTTGGATTACCACCCCAGGTCCTCTCCAAATACTACTGCTGCAGCATCGAGAGCATCCTGACCGGTTACGTCACTGCCTGGTACGGGATTTGCTCCATACGTGACCGCAAGGCCCTCCAGCGGGTGGTGAAGATGGCACAATACATCACTGGGTCCGTGTTCCCACCCATCCAGGATATCTACTTGAAACGGTGCCAGAGGAAGTCACTGCAGCATCATCAAAGAACCCACACACTCCAGCCACAAGCTGTTCTCTCCCTTATCGTCGAGCAGACGGTATTGGAGCATGATGTCTGATACAGGCTCAGAGACAGTTTCTATCTACAAGCCATCAGACTGACAAACACTTGAACTGGACTGACCACCTGCACTGAGTCTGAGCACATTAGCACACATGCAATCACTAACTCATGTACGCACACAAATCACTCAAGCACACACCCATACAGATGTACACGCACACATGCACACTCACACACATATACACACGCACACACACACACACACACACATGCACACACAAACACACACATACACCCACACACATACACAAAATCACAGTTTATTAGGTACAACCATCTAGTACAATGTCAGACCCCCATTTACCTACAGAACTGCCTGAATTCTTCAGGGCTTGGATTCTACAAGGTGTCCGAAACTTTCCACATGGATGTTGGTCCGTGCTGACACGATGGCGTCACACAGCTGCTGCAGATTGGACGGCGGTTCATTCATGCTGCGAACAGGCCATTCCAACTCATCTAAAAAATGCTCTATTGGGGTTGGTCAGCAACAATGTTCAGATACGCTGTGGCATTCAATTGTTGCTAATTTTCTATTAAAGGACCCAGACCAGTATACCACCGCCACCAGCCTGTACTTTTGACACCAGGCAGGTTGAGTCCATAGACTCATGCTGCTTACACCAAATCCTGACTCTGCCATCAGCATGATGCAACAGGAACTGAGATTCGTCGGATCAGGAGATGTTTTTCCACTCCTCAATTGTCCAGTAATCGTGATCACGTGCCCACTGGAGCTGCTTCTTCTGATTTTTAACTGATAGGAGTGGAACCCAGTGTGGTCGTCTGCTGCAATAGCCCATCCATGACAAGGATCAACGAGTTGTGTGTTCCGAGATGCCGTTCTGCAAAACACTGTTGTACTGAGCCGTTATTTGTCTGTTATCTTGCACGATTCTTGCCATTCTCCATCGACCTCCGTCATCAATGAGCTGTTTTTGCCTACAGGACGGCCGTTGACTGAATGTTTTTTGTTTGTCGCAACATTCTTGGTAAACCCAATGTCGTCATGTCATGCATGAAAAGCCTAGGAGGGCAGCCGTTTCTGAGATACTGGATCCGGCGTGCCTGGCACTAACGCTCTTACCACGCTCAAAGTTGCTTAGGTCTCTAGTTTTGCCCATTCTAACGTTCAATCGAACAGTAACTGAATGCCTTGATGCCTGTCTGCCTGCTTTATATAGCAAGCCATGACCACCTGACACTGTCTGTAGGAGAGATCCAGTTTCATGAAATGGGTGGTGTACCTAATGAACTGGCCGGTGAGTGTATACACTTGTGCTACACACACATCACAACTGCTAACACCAGACTCTTATTTACTATTGCTAATACTGAACAATTTAAACACTTACCCCCAAATCCCCTCTTTCTCTGATGCATGTGTCAATATTTTACTTTAAATTGTGCCGTCCTGTATTATACTTATGCTAAAATGTTAATTCTATTCTACGGAGCCATTTACTTTATGTTCGTATTCTTATCTTTTATCATTTCTTATTGTTGTTGCATTGTCGAGAAGGAAACTGCAAGTAAGCATTTCATTGGACGGTGAATACCATGTGTATTCTGTACATATGGCTAATAAAACTTGAAACATGAAAAAGAGGTGAGACTGGAGCGGTGTATGTGTGTTTGCATCTATCTGTGTGCATGGGGGTACACACAGAGGACCCCAGCTGCTGTGGGATGGGCTGTCTTTGTGTGCCGACGCACCCCTCCAAAGTCCTAACAGGATTAAGGGACAGAGCTCGGCTCGACTCCTCAGTGCTCGGGGGGAAGTGTGCACCCCATCCCATATGACAGGCTTAGGGGACCCCCGCTGTCACCCTCCCCTGATAGAGCCCAAAGGTACAGCACCCCCCTGGGATCTGAGTGAGAATTCACATCCTGGCCAGCCGATTGACGTCCTCCACCCAAAAAGGCAAAGAGATGGGTGAAGAGAGCCAATTCATGCTCAAATGACATCACACAGTCACGAGAGTATATCAGTTTATTATGACATATTTATGTTGGTCTGAGGCTGTTGTACATGTGGGTCTTGTGTCCTACCATGCACCCATAGAGTTTCTCCCCAACGTGGCTCTGTGGACACAACAGTGTGAAGGCTACAACTCATGCAGACATTCAACTGTTCTAAAACAAGATTTTACACATCCATCTGCATTTGGACACTGTTTTAGTCATAAAGGAGATGATAAAGAGTTAGACAGAGATACCATAGATCTGAGGGTATCAGGGTCTTCTCTGCAACAAAATAAAACATCTAATGTCGGTGATGGAGTTGAATGAGAAAATGGTAACAGTTGGCTGCATGCTGCACCTCTTGATCTTTATCTCAGAGATCATCTCTAATCTGTCTAATCTTTCTTTATCTCATTCTAGCCTGCAGTCAGTTTGCCAGAGATGATGAGGTGTGATGTGTGGAGGTAGAGTTGATGATGAGAGCAGATTGTAAACACAGTATTTATTCACTGACAGAGTCTCAGTTCTGAGTTTTAGGGATCACGTCACTCTTGTCTGATTTTGACCTGCACTTTCTGACTCTTTCTGATTCATCATCCTGCGCGGGTACTCTGTGTTTATTGGACATAACTCCCTAAAGAAGTGCTCTATGACGGATGTCTTTGTCTAGCGGTCTGTTGCTGTTCTGTAGGCTACCTGGTAGTAACGCTGTTTATACAGCAGATAAGCATAGTTCATTGATATAACTGTCTGTTTTGTAAGTGTATGAAGGATTTATGTGCATGTAGGGCTGCCTGGTGCAGCTCTGTAGTCTATCTCTTACCTGGCAGGCAGCACGGTCCGCGGTGCAGAGGGAGTGACAGTGCTCTGCTCTCATTACAGCAACAATTAAATAATTATGAATGGCGCGACGAGACTTCATCAGAGGAATATCTATTGTATTATTTATTCAGCCAGCCTGTCCCCTGGTTCAGGGAGGGAGAGAACACATATAAACTTCCAGCCTCCCTCCTCTCTCCCTCACACGCTCTCCTGCTTGCCTTTCAAAGCAGAGGTGCCCAGTCGCTCTGTGCCACGGCACGGCACTACGCTGGTAGAACTGCAGATGGATATACTTGAAAGAAGGCCAGTGGGTCTCTACACCATGCCTGTCCTGAAGGCTGTGGGGCCTTTTAGAGCCTATGAATGATCTAGAGAGATGGAGGTGGTGAAGGGACAGAGAAACAGAGGGACAGGGTGCCGAGTGGACTGACTGACTGGCCGAGGGAACAGCTGCGTCAGACAGACTCAGAGGGCGGAGACGCAAGGTGCACAGCAGGTGAGGGATGCTGGTTGGTTAACACCTGTCCTCCAGCTAGCTGGGGCAACAGGAAAACATGCAGTCTGCAACAGGAAAAATATGACCCCATACCCTCTGATACGGGACCAGATATGTTTTTAATCCTTAAATGGTTAAAGTTAGGATTGGAGGTTAGGGTCATTTGATTTTAGATCTTCTATCTTGAGTGAAAGCACACATCGGATAAGAGGGAGATACGGTTGTAATTCATTATATGATGTGTAATGACCATCGATAGAATGTTACTAAGGAAGGTTAATGGTCCATGGATCAGTGTGGTCGGTCCAGGTGAGCGGTCGATGATCGGTGTGTTTGTGTGTGTGGTCCAGATCCGGTCTGGTTACTGGCTCGGTCAGGTCGGTTCAGTCGGGTTGGTTCAACTCGTTGGGAGCAACTGAGCAAGGCCCATTAATAATGCACAATGCCTCCTTGGCAACTGTGTAGTCGATGCCTGGCAACCTGGGGTGCAGCACTAGGATCCACGATAAGGGAAGGCATGAGAGGGAGGGAGGGGAGGGAAAAGTGTGGGGCGCGGTCCCACAGGTGCTCAGCTTGTCTTTCGGCTGTTCTTTCGATCAGTGCTGAAGAGGTGTGAGTGTGTTTGCATTGGCCAATACAGTATTGTAATACCATAATACATGCAATTTTACGTAGCAGAAACGTTTGTCTAAAGTGACAACATTCCACACCTTTTGGTATATGACCCATTTGGGAATAGAACCCACAACTGGTGTTGCTAGTGCCATGCTCTGATGAACTGAGCCATGTACAGAACCACTACAATACATACTGTAAGTACAATACAATACTGTAAAATATAATACATGATTACAATACAGGTGGGAGATGTATGATTTCCATCCCCATTAGCGTACCACCCTTCTTCAGGCCATGAATGAGGCATGCAATGATTTCAATCCAGACCTATGTCAGGCTTGGATTCGCAATGCCACAAGGTTTTTCCCCAGGTGCATGAACAATGAGGTTATTTACTGCGATTTCAATGAGTGCCTCTATGGCCAAATGCACAAGACATGCTTGATGCAAACTAGTGCCTGCTAAGCATGAAGTGTCTTTCATTTCTTTCATTTGAAAAATGATCACACATGGGATAGAAATGATGGAAATGTGATGTTCAGTCAATTTTAATAGGTAGTGCAAGTGTATTGCCTAATGTGAAAACAGTGTAATGTACTGTAATTTACATTACTGGAGCATACTACTTTCAAAGGGCAAATGTGCCTTAGTTTTTTGCTATTGGATTAACTGGTTGTTAAAAGAACTGAGTTGAGAAGATAGAATCATGTTGTGTTTTGGTGATTAAACCAATGTACTCATTATATTTCACAGTAAACTATTTCACATATCAATGGTTGTGTGGTGAAAGATGACTACAAACAAAGGTTTTGAATGTAGGACTGGCTGCGTTACAAATGTTAACAGTTTGGAATTTTGTACTGAGTTTTGAAAATTCACAACATACTTGTGAAAATAGTACCAAAGCGATAAAAAAATAGTAATTAATTACTGTCACCCTCTGATCTGTTTCACCTGTCTTTGTGCTTGTCCCCCCCCAGGTGTCACCCATCTTCCCCATTATCCCCTGTGTACTTATACCTGTGTTTTCTGTTTGTCTGTTGCCAGTTCGTCTTGTTTGTCAAGCTTACCAGCGCTCGTCCTGTAAGATCCTGTCTTTTCCCAGCTTCTCTTTTTTTCCGTCCTCCTTGGTTTTTGACCCTTGCCTGTCCTGACCCTGTACCCGCCCATCTGACCACTCTGCCCGTCCCTGACCCTGAGCCTGCCCGCCGCCCTATACCTTTGCACCACTTCTGGATTACTGAACCATGTCTGATCCTGAGCCTGCCTGCCGTCTTGTACCTTTGCTCTTACTCTGGATTATTGACCCTTGTCTGATCCTGAGCCTGCCTGCAGTCTTGTACCTTTGCTCTTACTCTGGATTATTGACCCTTGTCTGCCTTGACCTGTCGTTTGCCCCTGTGGTTACAATAAACATGATTACTTCACACAGTCTGCGCTTGGGTCTTACCTTGATTCCTGATAGTACGAACTGGCCATGACTGACCCAGCAGACCCGGGCCAGCTATGTGATGCCATCTCCTCCCAAGGAGCCGCCATCTGGAGGCACAAGGAACTGCTTTGTGGCCTTATGGATGGGGTTCAAACGTTGGCTGAACGCCATGACCGGGCATTGAACAGTTTGCGGGAAGCAGCCTACCACGGTGGTAACCCCGCAGCTCCTCAGTGACTCAGCTGCTAGCAACGCCATCTCATCGGCCACTCCACCTTCTCGGGAGCCCTGTTTTCCACCCCTGGAACACTTCAATGGAGAGTTGAGCACCTGTCGGGCGTTTCTAGCTCAGTGTGCCCTCATTTTTGAGCTTCATCTCTCCTCCTTCCCATCGGATCGCTCCAAGATAGCCTACCTCATCACGCTGCTGTCCGGAAGGGCTCTCACCTGTATGGGAACAGCAGCTGGCTATATGCGTTAGTCTGGAGGGGTTCGTGGAAGAGGTGAAGAAGGTATTTTTTTTCATCCCGTTCTCCGGGAATGAACCTGTCCAGGAGCTAATACAGCTTCGGCAGGACTCCTGCGGTGGATTTTCGTACGTTGGCAGCAGAGAGTGCTTGTAACCAGGAACCGCTGTTCGATATGTTTCTGCACGGCGTCTCGGAGGAGGTCAAGGACGTGCTTTCTGCTCGAGAGTTACCTACGGATCTCGATTCCCTCATCACTTTGACCATCCGAATTGATGGGCGACTACGGGAATGATGGAGGGAGAGGAAGTTCGACTTCTCTCACACGTCCAGGGATTCCACCATGCCTCCAAGTCACCCTAGAAGTTCCCGTTGCCGAGAGAACCCGAGCCCTCCTGACCTTCCTCGAGAGTCGGCGGAGTCGGCTGAGTCGCCGCTTCCCGAGCCTATGCAACTAGGTAGAACTGGGCTATCGCCAGCGGAGAGGCAATACAGGATCAACACGAAGAGTTGTCTGTATTGCGGGACTCTTGGTCATTTTGTGTCCTCTTGTCCTTTAAAGAGATCAGGCTCACTGGTAGGAGCGTGTACTCTGGTGGGACACGAGGTAAGCAGGAGAACTTTCCTGCTTACCTTGCTCGCACCCTTGTTCCTGCCATTCTGCTGTGGGGTAGCCAGTCTAAATCTTTCCGGGTCCTCATTGACTCTGGGGCCGATAGGAGTTTTTTTGGAAGCTACCCTGGCTTCCGAGCTGAACATCCCCTCTCAGCCCCTCTCCACTTCCATGGAGGTTAGAGTGCTGGATGGGCACCCTATAGGCCGGGTCACTCATATTACTGCTCCCATCAACCTACGGGTGTCAGGGAATCACAGCGAGACTATTCAATTCCTGCATATCAAGTCTCCTCAGATTCCCATGGTATTGGGATTCTCCAGGCTCCAGCGACACAATCCCCTCATCAACTGGTCTACTGGTGCCATCGTGGGCTAGAACCCGTCCTGCCACACTCATTGCCTGAAGTCTGCCTGCCTCGGGACATTTTCCTAGGGGCTTGGAAATTGCCCCGGACCTCTCCGCCAGCCCTGCAGAGTACCGGGACCTCTGGGAGGGGTTCAGTAAGGCCCGGGATACTTCGTTTCCACAGCACCGACCAGTGTCCAAGAAGGTCAAGCCTGAGGCTCTGGCACGCTCCTATAGTGCTGCGGCTACACCCCGGAAGCCGAGACCTTTCTCCCCCACTCCAAGATCATTAGCCTCTCTGCTGTTCATCCTCTGTTGCCCTGTACCCTCCGTGTCTTTCCTACCATTTCTGTGTCTAGAGATAAAGCCATGTCTGACTGCCCCTTGCCTCCTGTTTCCAGGCCCACCCCTCTCCCCCGTCTCATCGAAGACCGACTGGTGTACCTGGTGAGACGTCTCCTGAAGGTTCATCCTCGGGGCAGGTGATTCCAGTACCTGGTCGACTGGGAGGGTTATGGCCCGGAGGAGAGGTGCCGGGTGTCCGCTAGGTACGTCCTGGACCCGGGCCTCATCTCTGAGTTCCTGCGCCGGCACGCCGCTCAATCAGGTATGCACCCAGGTGGGACGCCAAGTGACTACTGTCACGCCCTGATCTGTTTGACCTGTCTTTGTGCTTGTCTCCACCCCCCTCCAGGTGTCGCCCATCTTCCCCATTATCCCCTGTGTTTTCTGTTTGTCCAGTTCGTCTTCTTTGTCAAGTTTACCAACGTTTCTCCTGTCAGCTCCTGTCTTTTCCCAGCCTCACTTTTTCTCATCCTCCTGGTTTTTGACCCTTGCCTTTCCTGACCCTGTACCTGTACGCCTGATCACTCTGCCCGTCCCTGACCTTGAGCCTGCTTGCCATCCTGTACCTTTGCTATTACTCTGAATTTTCGACCCCTGCCTGTCTTGACCTGTCATTTGCCTGCCCCTGTGGTTACAATAAACATTGTTACTTCACACAGTCTGCACGTGGGTCTTACCTTGATTCCTGATACTTACAGTGAATGTCACCACATGGCTGCACTGATTTATGTGTATTCTGAATTGGAGTGTGTGTTATAGAAATGTGTGTTGGTGTGAGAGTGGTCTCCTCTCCTTAACCTGCTCCCCTTCAGGGCCATAGACCTGCTCAGCCCTAGCCCAGCACTCAGTTCACAGGGATCTAGGCCAAGGTGCGCCCTGTCCACTTAAAACATTAACTCCCCACCTTCCCTGATTTGTTCATGTGAATTATTAAACATCAGCTGATTATCAATTATTCAAAATCTTTTTTGGGGGTTAATTTATTGGAACACTGGCAGTTTTTCTATTTTCTTCCCGTTATCTCTTTCGGTATGTCGGCCTCTCTTTGTGTTTATCTCTTGAGTTTGTGTGGGGGGGCTCTCTCTGTCTCTAGTGTGTGTGGGCCTCTCTCTCTCACAGTGTCTATCTCTATTCAGTTTGGGGGGGTTTCTTTCTCTCGCCCTACTTCCTCCTCTCTCTCTCTGAGACAGAGGGAACAGGATGGGATTCTCTCCTCCGTCTCGTCTTCCTTAAACATGATTAATACTTGATGGTGATACGATAGCTATCCCATGTACCCTAGCACTTCTGAGGGATTCCCCTGTGTGTGTGTGTGCCCGTGTGTGTGGCTCCATGTTACCTTCTGTATATGTTTCTCAGGAATGTGATTAATTATAGACACCCGTTGTGCTGATACATCATCATTAATAATTCCTTTGAGTTTTTGAACCAACAATTCCCTTTTTACTTGTGCTGTAGATGGTATGCATCCGGTTTTCCGGGGAAATGGATAGAGAGCCTGTGACGCAACTTCCGCTTTTGGATGTTAACAAGACGACACTCCATCTTAACTCCTCCTCCTAGAGATGATCTCACACCTTCAATCAGACCCACGTTTCTTCCGTCAAGCAGAGAAAAATGCAATTACTTTCCCTAAGAGACTATTAATATTTAAACTAAAATGTGTTTGCATTTCTGTTACACCATCTGTCAGGGGGAATGCTCAGGCATTCATGGATATTTCAGGGGCACAAATCTGTCTGGAACACCACAGCGTAAAGGACATACCTGACCTGCCCATTTTGCAATCAGATGTCGTTTTGTTTCTGTTGTTTTTAGTGTTCACACTTTCTCTTGAATATACTGTAGTAGTGAAGTGTGTAGTGGCACACACACACACTCATTCACTCACGCTCGCTCGCTCACACGCTCGCACACGCGCGCACACACACACACACACACACACACACACACACACACACACACACACACACACACACACACACACACACACACACACACACACACACACACAGTGAAATAGGAACACACACAGTGAGGGCAGCTAAAACGGTTGACTGTGTGAAGTCACCCTCTTCTTTGGGGAGTCCCCTGCCAGTTTGAAGCCTTTGAGGAGACTCATCCATATTACATCAGCTTACACTACTATAAGCTATGATCTATCTTCATAGAGAGATAAAAGAAGGAAAGAGGGAGAGAAGGAGAGAAGGATATAGGGAGAAAATGGTAGCTACAAACTGTCACTTTTCAAAACATCCTTTATCCATGGTATAAAAAAAAATAGAACTACATTTAGACATTTAATGACACACCCCTCTCTTTCTGACTCATCCGGCCTCTCTTCCTCACTCTTTCTCTCCATCTCTCTGTTCGCCTCCTCTTCCCCTGTCTCTCTGCATTAAGAGCAGCCTGGGGGCATGCAAGGCAGAGAGAGGGGTGTGAGTGTGTGTTTGTGAGAGAGCAGAGGAGGGGGTTGGGGGTCCAATCAGAGATGTCATTTAAATAAGTGTTTGTGGAACGAGAGAATGGAGGCAAGCTGGGGGGGGGGGGGGGGGGGTGTAGAAGAGAAGAGAGAGAGGGAGGAGAGAGGGGCTCTTTAGTGGCTCTGTGATCCCAGCCACCAGTCCACAGCTGGTGCAGCAGCAGACTGCCCTGCTCAGCCATATGTTGCCTGGGCTGCTCCAATTATCCTCCCTGGAGCAGGGCCCCCTCTCCCACTCTCAGCCCCTAGCCCTCCCTCTCCCTCAGCTTAGCCCTTCTCCCTGCTCTGCCATGCAGCCTGAGTGGGTCCAACACCGGGGTCGGCTACTCTTTCACTGCCCCGGGTTTCACTGCTGTCACTTACTTACTTAGCAAGCTACCACCCTCCCCCCAGCTCTCTTTCTCCCCTTTTCTCCCTATCACTCGTCCTCTATCTCTCCCTATCCCCTCTTTACTTATCCCACACTCTTTAATTTTCTACGCTCTCTTTCTTTTTCTTTCCTTTCTTACTCACATTATTCCTCTCTGTCTTTCTCTCCTACCCCCTCTCTCACTTCTCTAACTCCACTCTCCTTCTCGTCCTCTTCGATGTCCTGTCTGACCCTCTAGCTGCCCCCTATTGATTGTCTTTGTCTGTATTTGTACAATGTTATAGTTAAGTCCTTCATTCAGCACTCTAGATAGTCTGAATGCCAAATTTATACACTGGATGGCAATGATTGTCACCCCAGAGCCCTGGCCATAGGGAATGGGATAAATTACCACCAGTTAGTTTTCATCACCTATTAATAGAAGAGTTAAATATATAATACAGAGTAACCTGAACTCTTCCTTCTCACCCAATTCAAAGCCGGGATTTTAAACCACTTTTATCACGTTTTATTTACTGTAGAAACCACTGCCATGATACATAACTTCTTCCTGGTGGTGAATGGAATTGGTTTCTGTGCCACAGTAGGGTTATAGGGTGACAATATGGTGTTACACACACTTATAGGTCCCATAGGCAGTCAGACAGACAGGGGGTAGAGTAGCTGGGTACTGTAGCTGATGCTCAGGCTGTGGTTTGTAGGTCCAGTGTCTCTTCTCTACTCCTCAGACCAACTCAGGATACCAGTTTGTTTGTTTTGGAGCAGAGAGTGGCGAATAGGTCTAATTTCAGCTGAGAGATGAGGAGAGGGGAGAGGAGACAAGGTGTCTCAAGCAACAGCACCCCCTCCACGACTCTGTTTACTAAACTTTCCACCTGTGAAATATTTATTGGAAGAGGGAGGCTGCTTCAACTCAGGAGAGTGATGTGTGTGCATACGTACACTTACGTGCGGGTGGCTGGACATGCGTGCAAGCATGGGGGTTATGAAAACAGAGGAGTGCACTGGAGAATGGTAAAGGGGTGTAAGGTTGCTGGAGAGTGTTAGTTGGTAGCTGGTGATTTGGTCAGGAAGAGGAAAGGGTGGCTGGCATGTTGACTACACCACCCACATCGTATGCATGTTGACTACACCGCCCACATCGTACGCATGTTGACTACACCACCCACATCGTATGCATGTTGACTACACCACCCACATCGTATGCATGTTGACTACACCGCCCACATCGTATGCATGTTGACTACACCACCCACATCGTATGCATGTTGACCACATCGTACATGTTGACTACACCACCCACATCATGCATGTTGACTTTTATGCATGTTGACTTTACTACACCGCCCCCTATGTTGATTTTCTTTATCCCTACCAGACGTGATCATGACAAACAGTTTACAGTACCAGTTGCTAGCTAGTTTGTCCTGGGTGATTATCATTGGGTTGTTTTTTAACCTGTCATGCATATGGTTCTCTCTATAGCTGGTTCTTTGTAGAATTCTGACCAGGAGTCATACAAAATTGTGTGTTTCTCTACTCCAACGAATAATCCACAAATAAAAAGGTAAACATAATCTCTCCTTGTTTGTCCTTCAAGTGTCCACGTGGGTCTGTATCTTCCTGATATCCAATAAGGAGGGGACTTGCGGCGCATGGAGTGCCTCAAATAGAACCAAGTTCAAACGCGAGCGGTGTGGATGAAACGATTCACTGACATATACAGTAGAGTATATGTACATTTATTTTGCATTGCTCGTGGCCATTGTGGTTTGCATCTGACACTGCAGGCTGAGGGGAGGGATGGGTTCTGTTACAGAGTTGATGATTAGAGAAAAACAGTATAGCATTAATATATCCAGAGGCGATGTTCGGTTACCAGCAACATTGCATTTATTTTACAATTTCTTTAAAGGGATATACATTTGTGTCAAAAAGCCCTCGCGATCTTCAAACAAGGGACAGTAAAATGTTACCCTCTCAAAATACTTGAATAAAAAGCATGAGCTGGCGCACATCCAGAGAATATTATTTAGTGTAGAGGTGTTTACTAACGGTGAATAAACTATAAAAATAAAGAGAGTCGAACACTCTGACCCATGTGATGACCTTGGGCTCTCCAGGAGACTGCACCACCAGGGTCGCATACAGAGACAGTTGTGTATAATTCCGACTTTCTAAGTACATATAGATGACACATTTATAAGACATTACAAAATGGCGTATTTTGAGAGGGTATAAAATAAAGAGAGTCGAACTCTCTCTCTCTCTCTCTCTCTATATATATATATATATATATATATATATATATATATATATAAACTCCCAGTAATTTATTATGTAAAACACCAACGTTTCGGGATCACTGTTCCTTCTAATTAGCTAATTAGCTAAAAATGGCTAAACCAGGTAATCTTTAAATATGAATTATGTATTAGGTAAAACACCAACATTTTCAGCGTCAGTGATACCGAAATGTTCGTAGTTTACCCAATAAATTACTGGGAGTTTATATATATATATATGAGTGTTCGACTCTCTTTATTTTATACCCTCTCAAAATACGCCATTTTGTAATGTCTTATAAATGTGTCATCTATATGTACTTAGAAAGTCGGAATTATACACAACTGTCTCTGTATGCGACCCTGGTGGTGCAGTCTCCTGGAGAGCCCAAGGTCATCACATGGGTCAGAGTTTACAGGACTCCACATGGGCTGTAACTAAAGATGGAGGAGTAGGGAGATAAAAGGCCAAAGGTCAGACAGCAGCCCATCATCTCTCTGTTTTCTCTTTTCTCTTCTTTACCGGTTTCCCTCCCACTCTTTTTTACAAATGTTTCTCTGGCTCTTAAAGTATGTCTGAATGCATTTTTGTAGTTTACGCACAGGAACACACACACACACACACACACACACACACACACACACACACACACACATAAACTTATGTGTTTGTTTTCCTGTTGTTATTTACCACTCCTCCTAATTCCTCTACTGAATCGCATTGGATAGTGAAATAGTAAGTAAACTGAGCCTGAAGCCCATAAATCATTAATCAGGGTTTGTTTTGCCACATGAATGTAATTAATACATAATTAATATTTAAAGATCGCCTAGTTTATCAAATGTTATTTAGCTAATTTCCCCACAATGGAAGTAACTAACAGAATATAGAGGAAAAGGAGAGTGGAGATGTTGTTGGGAGAACACTGACAGGGAAAAGACAGAGAGAGAAAGATTAAGGCAGCAAGGAAGAGAACATTGAGAAGAGGGTTAATGACGGTCTAATGAGGGTGTCTTAATTAGCATCAAGTAGTGGTGATGAGGTGTCTTTTGTCTGCCTGAGGAACCCCAGAGACAGGAAACAGGTCACTAACTTGTCAACATACTGTACTGAGGTTCCCTCTCTCGCTCTCTCACTCTGGGGTGCTACATTTGGCTCATTCACCCCCCCCCTCTCCCCTGTAACTATTCCCCAGGCCGTTGCTGTAAATGAGAATGTCTTCTCATTCACCCCCCCCCTCTCCCCAGTAACTATTCCCCAGGCCGTTGCTGTAAATGAGAATGTCTTCTCAGTCAACTCACTTGGTAAAATAAGGGTTAAATAAAATAAAACTCTGGAGCAGCCAAACACAGGGTGTCCCCTGGTCCTGTTCAGGGTCCCCTGGGTCACAGCCACATAATACTGACACATTTACTGTCCTGGTTCGTTCCAAGGCTGGCCGAGGGATAGGGTGACCTGGGACATGAGCCACCACCACATGCTGCTAGAAATAATGCCATTCTTATGAAAATAATTATTCTAATGGCTGTTTGCATAATACATGAGATAGACATGTAAACCTATATTTGAAATTCATATTACTTTGTGTAGTTTGTTTGGTTTTTGAAAATATAATAGCAAAAACACAAGTAAAATGTGGCCAGTCTGTCTTTCCCCCATGTCTACATATTCTGCCTACTTCTACAAACAATGGACATAGACAAAACTAGAAGCGATCCCTAGAAGAATTGAAACAGTAGTTCACTATTTGCCCCCAATCTTTTCACAGTGATCCCTCCACTGTCTGATACCCTCCCTCACCCCAGCCAAAATCACCTAATCCTTCTCTCCCTCTCAGTTTCCCTCTCCATGATCCCTCCATCCCTGCCTCCTGAGACTAACATGAGAGCGTGGCTCAGAGCTGTCTTAAGTGGGGACTAAGTAGGACTCGTCAGGCTGTCAATACACCACTATTGACCTCTGCTGTGATAGGGGCATAGTACTGAGAGATGAATGCTTTTTGAGTTAGGTTCGGTTTCGGTTCGGAAAAAAATTAATATTTCTTTCCATTTCTGTTTTTTTCCTTTTTTATTCCTTTAAAAAAAACATTAAATGAATTATGTCCCCTCCTCTCCCATAAAAATCAGAGAGGCAGAGAGGCAGAGAGGCAGACAGACAGGCAGACAGGCAGACAAGTCTATCTAAAAGAATGTGACCAATATTCTCTTCAGAATTAATTCAAGAATTCATTAAAAAACGCTCTTAGTTTATAGATCTGCAAGATACATTTTGTCCAATGCAGCTAAAAAATGCTTTTGGGTGGATTGACTTCAAATTTCATATGCCGGGTCCCCCTGTCACAAATATGTACAATTTGTGACCGCCCCTATTTCCAGTAATTAAGTCACTTCCTCTAATCGCAAGTTAATGTACGGCCTCCTGGGGACACTCTTTAACGATGTCCTGTCTTTATGTCTTTCAAGTCTTTACGTTAAGAATCATACAGAGGATGGAAGGCAGTGTTTTTGTGTAACTGTAGGGAGAGAATGAAGGACCATGTTGAGGATTAATTAAGACACTTCCTATTGCCACAGGAAGCTGAACCTCAACGAAGGGCATCCCTATAAGATAACAATTGGTTGTGTGCAAGGATAGTTATGTGTCTATTAATTCATTGGTCCAGCTTGCATGCTTTTATAACATGTCTTTTTTACTTGTTTACCTTCATCAGTTAATCAACCTCTCATTGTTGTGTTCCTGTCATTGAACCCTCGTAGCTGACCACTCTGAGCTCTCGGCCTCCATTGATCCCTCAGGCAAAAAAACACCCTATGTTCCCCCACCCTCTCCAGACCAGACTGATTTGCAATATGCAGAGAGAGCAGGAAGTTGCAATAGGCCCGTGTAACCCAAGGTTTGATACCAGCGGAGGCAGAAACCCTCTTAAACCTAACCCTAACTCTAGCTTCATATCAACTCCCAGTTCAACCCTAACCCTGGCTTCATCTCCACTTCTTGGATCAACCTTAACCCTAGCCATAACCCTGACACTAACTTCTTGTCCGGATCCCGGCTCAACCCTATCTACAAGCCATTAGACTGCTGAACACTTGAACTGGACTGACCACCTGCTCTGATTCTACACACCTTAGCAGACATCACAACTGCTGCCACCAGACTCTTATTATACTGCTATATTTATACACTTGCCCCCCATTCCCCAATACACATGTAAATATTGGACTATAAATTGTGCTTTCCTGTATTATACTTACGGTAAAACGTTTGTTCTATTTTACTGCCATTTACTTGATGTTAATTTACTTTATTTTGTACTATTTCTCATTGTTGTTGAACTTCCTCCCTGCCTGCTTGCCTGTTTGTCTGGGAGCGGATTTTTGTTGTTGCCTGTTTTGCATGTTATTTTGGCATTAATACGTGTCGCATATCAGTTTGCAAACAATGTATAATAAAGTTAACAAAGCCGCATACAAACGTGGTCTCTTTCTTGCTTTCTTGAGGAAGGCAGCTCAAAAATGCAGGTGTTTCACATTATATCTCCCGTAGCTTTGATTGGACTGATCATGTCACCATCATACTTTCAAAATCTTAGCTATCAAGCTAGAAAAGCAGTCATCATCATGAATCAAGTCGACAATCTACTGGCGAATCCTTTTCAATCCTTGTCATATGAAGAGAAATTATAGATAAAAGGAATTGGTGCTCATCGGTAATTGGATATAAACATTACACAAGTTGGAAATCACAAATTCAACAATGAGTGCTAAGGCACCACTGCAGCCCTGGGTTCGACACCAGGCTGTGTCACAGCCGGCTATGACCGGGAGACACATGAGGTGCGCACAATTATCCCAGTGTCATCTGGCCTGGGTGTCCTTATCTCATCGTGCTCTCGCGACTCCTTATGGCGGACGCGCGCCTGCAAGCTGACCGCGGCCGTCAGTTCGACAGTGTTTCCTCCGCCACATTTGTGCGGCTGGCTTTCGGGTTAAGCAAGCAGTGTGTCAAGAAGCTGTGCGGCATTGGCTCTCGACCGTCGCCGAGTCCATAGGGGAGATGTGGCGATGAGACATATCGTAACTACCAGTTGGATAAAAAGGGGTAACATTTGAAAACATTGGCCATGCTGTCAATCCAGCATGACTCGGAACTGGAAAATATCAGAGTTCAACACAACTTGGCTCCGACTGGGAAAACATGGAGAAAAAAAATTTAACGGTCATCCAACTCGGAATTCCAAGTCAGGATTTTGGGCCACCTTCCAAAATGTCAGTGCAGAGACAAAGTGGAGTTGTAATTCAACGGCTCAGACACAAGACGTATGTGGCCCGGGTCTACAGACAATCAGGGATTACAAAAGAAAAACCAGCCACGTCGTGGACACCGACATCTTGCTCCATCTTGCATCCGCTTTGAGGATGACACAGTTGCCACTGAAGTGGTCCACTCCCATGGGCTGCGGGCTCTTGTTCTCTGTGGCTGACATGAGTAAGACATTTAAGCGTGTTAATCTTCGCAAGGCTGCCGGCCCAGAAGGCATCTCCAGCCATGTCCTCAAAGAATGGGCAGACCAGCTGGCTGGAGTGTTTACAGACATATTCAATCTCTCCCTATTCCAGTCTGCTGTCCCCACTTGCTTCAAGATGTACACCATTGTTCCTGTACCCAAGAAAGCAAAGGTAACTGAACTAAATTACTATGTCACCATGAAGTGCTTTGAGAGGCTACCTAAGGATCACATCACCTCTACCTTACATGACACCCTAGACCCACTTCAATTTGCTTAATGCCCCAATAGATATACAAACAATACAAATGCCATCGTACTGCACACTGCCCTATCCCATCTGGACAAGAGGAATACCTATGTCAGAATGCTGTTCATTGACTATAGCTCAGCCTTCAACACCATAGTACCCTCCAAGCTCATCATTAAGCTCGGGGCACTGGGTCTGAACCCCACCCTATGCAACTGGGTCCTGGACTTCCTGACGAACAGCCCCCAGGTGGTGAAGGTAGGAAACAACACCTCCACTTCACTGATCCTCCACACAGGGGCCCCACAAGGGTGTGTGCTCAGCCCCGTCCTCTACTCCCTTTTCACCCATGACTGCGGGGTCACGCACATCTCCAGCTCAATCATCAAGTTTGCAGATGACACAACAGTAGTAGGCCTGATTACCAACAATGACGAGACAGTCTACAGGGAGGAGGTGAAGGCCCTGGCGGAGTGGTGCCAGGAAAATAACCTCTCCCTCAACGTCAACAAAATGAAGGAGAGGATGGTGGACATCATGATACAGCAGAGGGAGCACCCCCCTATCCACATCGACTGGACCGCAGAGGAGGAGGTGGAAAGCTTCAAGTTCCTTGGTGTACACATCACTGACCATCTTAAATGGTCCACCCACACGGACAGAGTTGTGAAGAAGGCACAACAGTGCCTCTTTAACCTCAGGAGGCTGAAGACATTTTGTTTGAGAGCATCCTGTCGGGCTGTATCACCGCCTGGTACGGCAACTGCACCGCCCGCAACTGCAAGGCTCTCCAGAGGTTGGTGTTGTCTGCCCAACACATCACCAGAGGCACACTACCTGCCCTCCAGGACACCTACAACACCCGAAGTTACAGGAAGGCCAAAAAGATCAACAAGGACCACAACCACCAGAGCCATTACTGTTCACCCAGCTATCATCCAGAAGGCAAGGTCTGTACAGGTGTATCAAAGCTGGGACAGAGAGACTGAAAAACAGCTTCTATCTCAAGGCCATCAGACTGTTAAATAGCCATCACTAGCCAGGTACTGCCCAGTAACTCAACAATGCTGTCCTATATACATAGACATGGAATTTCTGGCCACTTTAATAATGGAACAGTAGCCACTTGCATTTTTTATTTATTTGAACCTTTATTTAACTAGGCAAGTCAGTTAAGAACACATTCGTATTTACAATAACAGCCTACCAGGGAACAGTGGGTTAACTGACTTGTTCAGGGGCAGAACAACATATTTTTACCTTATCAGCTCAGGGATTCAATCCAGCAACCTTTCAGTTACTGGCCCAACGCTCTAACCACTAGGCTACCGCCCCAGCAATTTACATACTACTTTACTCATCTCATACTGTGTTCTACTGTATTTTAGTCAATGCCACTCCGACATTGCTGGTCTTAATATTTATATTTTTCTAGATTCCATTATTTTACTTTTAGATTTGTGTGTATGGTTGTGAATTGTTAGATACTACTCCACTGTTGGAGCTAGGAAGTGAAGGATTTCACTACACCCGCAATAACATCTGCTAAATATATGTATGTAACCAATACAATTTGATTTGATATGTCTGTCTGTCTGTTTGGGTCTTTCACCAATTTACCCATTGCTGCTCTTTCACCAACTTTTTTGCTATGTGTCAATATCCTGTTTGTGGAGGTGGGAAGGTGGAGAGAACGGTGGAGGAGGGAGAGAGACTGGAGGGGGATGAGGGAGAGAGAGAGAGAGAGAGAGAGAGCGAGAGAGAGAGAGAGATTGGTATATATATATATATATATATATATATATATACCTAAAGTTGGAGTAGGTTTACATACACCTTAGCCAAATATATTTAAACTCAGTTTTTCACAATTCCTAACATTTAATCCTAGTCAAAATTCCCTGTCTTAGGTCAGTTAGGATCACCACTTTATTTTAAGAATGTTAAATGTCAGAATAATAGTAGAGACAATTATTTATTTCAGCTTTTATGTCTTTCATCAAATTCCCAGTGGGTCAGAAGTTTACATACGCTCAATTAGTATTTGGTAGCATTGCCTTAAAATTGTTTAACTTGGGTCAAACATTTCAGGTAGACTTCCACAAGCTTCCCACAACAAGTTGGGGGAATTTGGCCCACTCCTCCTGTCAGAGCAGGTGTAACTGAGTCAGGTTTGTAGGCCTCCTTGCTCACACACGCTTTTTCAGTTCTACCCACATATTTTCTATAGGATTGAGGTCAGAGCTTTGTGGTGGCCACTCCAATACCTTGACTTTGTTGTCATTAAGCCATTTTGCCACAACGTTGGATGTATGCTTGGGGTCATTGTTCATTTGGAAGACCCTCCTTCCGTGGCCTCCAATTGCTCTTAATTACAAGTAAAACTAAATGCATGCTCTTCAACCGATCGCTGCCTGCACCTGCCCGCCTGTACAACATCACTACTCTGGACGGCTCTGACTTAGAATACGTGGACAACTACAAATACCTAGGTATCTGGTTAGACTGTAAACTCTCCTTCCAGACCCACATCAAACATCTCCAATCCAAAGTTAAATCTAGAATTGGCTTCCTATTTCGCAACAAAGCATCCTTCACTCATGCTGCCAAACATACCCTTGTAAAACTGACCATCCTACCAATCCTCGACTTCGGCGATGTCATTTACAAAATAGCCTCCAATACCCTACTCAACAAATTGGATGCAGTCTATCACAGTGCAATCCGTTTTGTCACCAAAGCCCCATATACTACCCACCATTGCGACCTGTACGCTCTCGTTGGCTGGCCCTCGCTTCATACTCGTCGTCAAACCAACTGGCTCCATGTCATCTACAAGACTCTGCTAGGTAAAGTCCCCCCTTATCTCAGCTCGCTGGTCACGATAGCATCACCCACCTGTAGCACGCGCTCCAGCAGGTATATCTCTCTGGTCACCCCCAAAACCAATTCTTTCTTTGGCCGCCTCTCCTTCCAGTTCTCTGCTGCCAATGACTGGAAAAAACTACAAAAATCTCTGAAACTGGAAACACTTATCTCCCTCACTAGCTTTAACTGTCAGAGCAGCTCACGGATTACTGCACCTGTACATAGCCCACCTATAATTTAGCCCAAGCAACTACCTCTTTCCCAACTGTATTTAATTTATTTATTTATTTAGCTCCTTTGCACCCCATTATTTTTATTTCTACTTTGCACATTCTCCCACTGCAAATCTACCATTCCAGTGTTTTACTTGCTATATTGTATTTACTTTGCCACCATGGCCTATTTTCTTTTGTGTTTTTTTTTTGTTTTTTTGCCTCACCTCATTTGCTCACATCGTATATAGACTTGTTTATACTGTATTATTGACTGTATGTTTGTAATACTCCATATGTAACTCTGTGTCGTTGTATGTGTCGAACTGCTTTGCTTTATCTTGGCCAGGTCGCAATTGTAAATGAGAACTTGTTCTCAACTTGCCTACCTGGATAAATAAAGGTGAAATAAAAAAATACAATTTGCGGCCAAGCTTTAACTACTTACTGATATCTTGACATGTTGCTTAAATATATACACCTCATTTTCCATCCTCGTGATGCCATTTATTTTGTGATGTGCACCAGTCCCTCCTGCAGCAAAGCACCCTCACAACATGATGCTGCCATGGTGTTCTTCAGCTTGCAAGCCTCCCCCTTTTTCCTCCAAACATAACGATGGTCATTATGGCCAAACAGTTTCATCAGACCAGAGGACATGTCTCCAAAAAGTGTGATCTTTGTTGCAAACTGTAGTCTGGATTTTTTATGACAGTTTTGGAGCAGTGGCTTCTTCCTTGCTGAGCGGCCTTTCAGATTATGTCGATATAGAACTAGTTTAACTGTGGATATAAATCGTTTTGTACCTGTTTCCTCCAGTATCTTCACAAGGTCCTTTGCTGTTGTTCTGGGATTGATTTGCACTTTTCGACCCCAAAGTACATTCATCTCTAGGAGCCAGAACGCGTCTCCTTCCTAAGCAGTATGATGGCTGTGTGGTCCCATAGTGTTTATACTTGCCATCTATTGTTTGTACAGATGAACGTGGTGCCTTCAGGCATTTGGAAATTGCTCCCAAGGATGAACCAGACTTGTGGAGGTCTACAATTTATTTTTTGAGGTCTTGTCTGATTTCTTTTGATTTCACCATGTCAAGCAAAGAGGCACTGAGTTTGAAGGTAGGCCTTGAAATACATCCACCGGTATACCTCCAATTGACTCAAATGATGTCAATTAGCCTATCAGAAGCTTCTAAAGCCATGACATCATTTTCTGGATTATTCCAAGCTGTTTAAAGGCACAGTCAATTTAGTGTATGTAAACTTCTGACCCACTGGAATTGTGATACTCTGAATTATAAGTGAAATAATCTCTCTGTAAACAATTGTTGGAAAAATTACTTGTGTCATGCACAAAGTAGATGTCCTAACCGACAAAACTATAGTTTGTTAACAAGAAATGTGCGGAGTGGTTGAAAAACAAGTTTTAATGACTCCAACCTAAATGTATGTAAACTTCCGACTTCAACTGTAGATAGAGATAGAGAGAGGGAGAGAAGGAGAGAGAGAGAGGGAGAGAGGGAGTGAAGGAGAGAGAGAGGGGGAGGGAGTGAAGGGAGTGAAGGAGAGAGAGAGAGAGAGGGAGAGAAGGAGAGAGAGAGAGGGAGGGAGGAAGTGAAGGATGGTGTCATATTTGTAATTACTTTCTCTGTGTCCATATTGTGACACTCATCTTCCCCCACTGAGTGCAATGTATTCACTTAGGCATCAATCCTGTGACACTCATCTTCCCCCACTGAGTGCAATGTATTCACTTAGGCATCAATCCTGTGACACTCATCTTCCCACACTGAGTGCAATGTATTCACTTAGGCATCAATTCTGTGACACTCATCTTCCCCCACTGAGTGCAATGTATTCACTTAGGCATCAATCCTGTGACACTCATCTTCCCCCACTGAGTGCAATGTATTCACTTAGGCATCAAACCTGTGACACTCATCTTCCCCCACTGAGTGCAATGTATTCACTTAGGCATCAATCCTGTGACACTCATCTTCCCCCACTGAGTGCAATGTATTCACTTAGGCATCAATCCTGTGACACTCATCTTCCCCCACTGAGTGCAATGTATTCACTTAGGCATCAATCCTGTGACACTCATCTTCCCCCACTGAGTGCAATGTATTCACTTAGGCATCAATCCTGTGACACTCATCTTCCCCCACTGAGTGCAATGTATTCACTTAGGCATCAATCCTGTGACACTCATCTTTTCCCATTGGCTGCAATGTATTGACATATTGTAAGCATCAACCCTGTGACACTCATTTTTTCCTATTGACTGCAATGTATTGAGAAAAACATCAGCTTCTGTGACATTTTACCTTTTTGCAAAAACCTGCCAGGATAACGTTTTCAAGCTGATAATGGGCGAACAAAAGGCAGAGGTTATGAGTACAGAACAGTATGAGGAGAAAATGTACATTGAATGCAGTTTGTTGTAGTTTGACCCAATTAGAACGTGTTGAGTGTAAGTTTATGCGGCGGGAGTCGTGCAGGGTTAACTCAGAGGAGGGGAGAGGTGAGTCTATGTACTATGTGTCTCCATGTTGTTCTTTGAACTTCCTTGTTCAGAAAGAGAAGTGTATTAAATACATTTACAGTCGTATGAGATTTACTTTATTAGATTTGCTTAAACTCTAAATGGCTCTCAGAGGGCGTGTGTGTGTGTGTGTGTGTGTGTGTGTTAATGTAAAAATCTGTGTAAATGTAGAATATTTGTGCTTGCAGTATGTTCTGTTTGTGTTTTTACTGTATAGCACCTAGTATCACTCAGCCTGAGTTCTGTTGGGTATGTGGGAGAGGTAGAGAGTGTGTACACTGTGTGCTCGTGGGTGTGTCCATTTGTGCGTGCCTGCGTGTTACACACACACGCACACATACGTCCTGGGTTGGCTGCTCTTACGGAGACAGCCGCTAATGGGATAATTTAATTCCAGCAGGCAGGGCACTCCGGCTTGTTGGGAACAATTAGCGGGGAATGGAGTGGTGAATATTTAATGAATAGAAAGGTAGACAGAGAAAACAGAGGATGAGAGAAAAAAGCCTTTTCCACTTAGCAGAGCTAGCAGAGGGCAATGAGGGACCAACCTCGTCGCCCTGCGCTGCTGTCTTCCCCTGTCTCACTCGCTCTGCCTTTCTCTCTTCTACTGTGTCTCTCTTTTTTTCTCTAGTCCATTACCAAAACTATCCTTCTCCTCTGTCTTTCAGAACAAGCAATGTACTACAAGTGTGTGTATGTACTGTGTACACATGTGTGTCTTTATGGTGTCTACATACTTTGTGTGCTATGCACATACAGTGTGTTGTTGTCTTACGGTACATCCCTAACCCACTCAGAATCACTCAGAGCTGATAGAGAGAGATTATATAATAGATAGACTATACAGTGTTTTTTGATTGACAGGAGCTGCTGGTCAGTTGGAGTCCTCCCTGCAGAGGCTCAGTATAGCCTGTGCCCTGAGGTGACTGACTCTAATACACTATACTACAGTTACTAGCTACTACATGTCAGTCAAGCTGTCCTTCCCAGAGGGAAAATATAAACACTATTTGTTGGTTAGTTAATGTTAATTGATTTATTGATCCTCATCAGCCAATCAAATAGTTGAATTATTAGTCAAATAGTGCCTTCGGAAAGTATTCAGATCCTTTGACTTTTTCCACATTTTGTTACGTTACAGCCTCATTCTAAAATAGATTAAGTGAAACCTTTCCCTCAGCATTCTGTAAGGTTTTCCTCCTCTTCGTCTGAAGAGGAGGTGTAGCAAGGATCGGACCAAGATGCGGCGTGGTAAGTGTCCATGGTTGTTTATTTAAAAACATGAACTGAACACTCAATGAATACAAAACAATAAACGTGAACAAAACCGAAACAGTACCGTGTGGCTAACAAACACAGACACGGAAACAATCACCCACAAACACACAGTGAAACCCAGGCTACCTAAGTATGATTCTCAATCAGAGACAACTAATGACACCTGCCTCTGATTGAGAACCATACTAGGCCGAAACATAGAAATTCCCAAAACCTAGAAAAACAAACATAGACAACCCACCCAACTCACGCCCTGACCATACTAAATAAATACAAAACAAAGGAAATTAAGGTCAGAACGTGACAGTACCCCCCCCCCAAAGGTGCGGACTCCGGCCGCAAAACCTTGACCTATAGGGGAGGGTCTGGGTGGGCGTCTGTCCGCGGTGGCGGTTCTGGCGCGGGACGCGGACCCCACTTCAACATTGTCTTAGTCCGCCTTATTGTCCGCCTCCGTGGCTTTCTCACCATGGCCACCCCTCTCAATGACCCCACTGGACAGAGGGGCAGCTCGGGACAGAGGGGCAGAAGCTCTGGACAGAGGGGCAGGGGCTCGGGACAGAGGGGCAGGGGCTCTGGCGCCTCTGGGCTGAGGGGCTCCGGCGCTTCTGGGCTGAGGGGGCTGCCGGCGCCTCTGGGCTGAGGGGCTCCGGCAGCGGCGCCGGACAGGCGGGAGCAGCGGCGCCGGACAGGCGGGCTCCGGACAGGCGGGGACTACCTGCAGGGAGGAGACAGAGACAGCCTGGTGCGTGGGGCTGCCACAGGAACCACCAGGCTGGGGAGACCTTCAGGAGGCTTGGTGTTAGGAGTAGCCTGAAGGACCGGGCTGTGGGGGAGCACTGGAGCTCTGGTGCGCAACCTTGGCACCACTTCCCCAGGCTGGACAACTACTCTAGCCCGGACCCTCCAGAGTGCAGGCACAGGTTGAACCGGGCTGTGGGTAAGCACGGGAGATCTAGTGCTTACTACACGCACCTCTCCCTTAGGCTCCACTCCCACATTTGCCCGGCACGAGCGGAGCGCAGGCAGAGGACGCACTGCACCCTCCCAGCGCCCCGGAGACACAGCACGCAGAGCCGGCGCAGGATAACCTGGACCAAAACTGCGTACCGGCGACCAGACCCGCTGAGCAGGCACCATACGCCCTGGCTCAATGCCCACACTCGCATGGCACTCTCGGGGGGCTGCCCTATAGCGCACTGGGCTATGGGCACGCACTGGCGACACCGTGCGCTTAACCGCATAACACGGTGCCTGACCAGTAATGCGCTGCTTATCATAAGCACGAGGAGTGAGCTCAGGTCTGCTACCTGGCTTAGTACCACACCTCGTGTGCCCCCCAAAAATAATTTGGGGCTGCCTCTCGTACCTGTCGCACTGCCGTGCTGGCTCCTCACATCGCTGGCTCCTCTCTCCGGCTGCCTCCGCTCTCCTAGCTGCCTCCACCTGTTCCCATGGAAGGAGATCCTTTCCCGCCAGGATCTCCTCCCAGGTGTAGCAACCCTTGCCGTCCAATACATCCTCCCATGTCCATTCCTCCTGTGATGCTGGCCGCTGTGGTTGCTGCTGCTGCTGTCGTCGCTGCTGTTTTTACCACGCCGCTCGGTCCTTGGTGGGTGGGTGATTCTGTAAAGGTTTTCCTCCTCTTCGTCTGAAGAGGTGTAGCAAGGATCGGACCAAGATGCGGCGTGGTAAGTGTCCATGGTTGTTTATTTAAAAACATGAACTGAACACTCAATGAATACAAAACAATAAACGTGAACAAAACCGAAACAGTACCGTGTGGCGAACAAACACAGACACGGAAACAATCACCCACAAACACACAGTGAAACCCAGGCTACCTAAGTATGATTCTCAATCAGAGACAACTAATGACACCTGCCTCTGATTGAGAACCATACTAGGCCGAAACATAGAAATTCCCAAAACCTAGAAAAACAAACATAGACAACCCACCCAACTCACGCCCTGACCATACTAAATAAATACAAAACAAAGGAAATTAAGGTCAGAACGTGACAAATCTACAAACAATACCCCATAACGACAAAGCAAAAAAAGGGTTTTAGACATTTTAGCAGATGTATTACAAAAAAACAAACAGAAATATCTCATTCACGTAAGTATTCACACCATTTGCTATGAGAATCGGAATTGAGCTCAGGGGCATTCTGTTTTCATTGATCATCCTTGAGATGTTTCTACAACTTGATTGGAGTCCACCTGTGGTAAATTCACTTGATTGTACATGATTTGTAAAGGCACACACCTGTCTATGTAAGGTCCCACAGTTGACTGTCCATGTCAGAGCAAAAATCAAGCCATTTGGTTGAAGGAATTGTCCGTAGATCCCCGAGACAGGATTGTGTCGAGGCACAGATCTGGGGAAGAATAACAAAACATTTCTGCAGCATTGAAGGTCCCCAAGAACACAGTGGCCTCCATCATTCTTAAATGAAAGAAGTTGGGAACCACCAAGACTCTTCCTAGAGCTGGCGGCCAAACTGAGCAATCGGGGGAGATGGCGCTTGGTCAGGGAGGTGACCAAGAACCCGATGGTCACTCTGACAGAGCTCTACAGTTCCTCCGTGGAGATGGGAGAACCTTCCAGAAGGACAACCATCTCTGCAGTACTCCACAAATTAGGCCTTTATGGTAGAGTGGCCAGACTGAAGCCACTCCTTAGTAAAAAACACACAATTGCCCACTTGGAGGTTGCTAAAAGGCATCTAAAGACTCTCAGACCATGAGAAGCAAGATTCTCTGGTCTGATGAAACCAAGGATGAACTCTTCGATCTGAATGCCAAGCGTCACCTATGGACGAAACTTGACCATCCCTACGGTGAAGCCTGGTGGGGGCAGCATCATGCTGTGGGTCTGCTTTTTTGTTGTTGCAGGGACTG